>NW_024412412.1:28111566-28126244 GCF_014898765.1 Herpailurus yagouaroundi | reverse complement strand
CCCGAGAGCTTCACTCTTTCCCACCCCCACCCCCTGGCTCTGCAATGACAGCGCAGAGCCTGCTCGGGACCCTCTCCCTTCCCCCTCCCCCCCCCCTCCCCCCTCCCCCCTCCCCCGATTGCATTCATGTGCTCTCTGTCAAATAAACTTAAAAATAAACATTAGCACAGACCCACTCATAGACCTAGTCTCTTTGATCTGCTTAAGAATGACTTTGCTCCTGCTAAATAACAAAAATTCATGTAAATTTGAAGATCTAATTGGCTTTATTACATGATTTATGATTCAGGTAGCATCCTGTTGAGCAAGGCATTCCGAGGAGTTGTAGCAAATGGACAGTTCTTATAGAAGGAAGGTGGAGGCAAGAAAGTTATTAGCAAAAGAAAAGGATTGTTTTAGGCCAGGCTGCTTTCTAGGGAGGAAAAGCTAGGAGTCTAATGCAGATAACCTCATATTCCTTTGGTGGAGAGGGTCCATGTTGGCATACTTATTGGTGTTAATGGAAAAATTCCTGACTGATGATTTAAGACTACATTTCTGAGGGAGTTTGAAACTGCAGTTAGATTATGTATTAAGCACAAGGTTTGGAACTTGGTCACAGTGACATAATTTTGGGCTTTTGGGTTTTTGTTGTTTTCTTTTTCTTTTTTCTTTTTTTTTTTTTTTTAGCCAAAATCTCAGTGGCTTAAAAACAACAAAGGTTTGTTTCTCTTTCATACCACGTGTTTAACATGTGTTGGCAGGGGTCTTACCTCCTTACAGTCACTCAAGAACCCAGGCTGGTAGAGTAGCTGATATTTCCAGTGTTACTGATTTCAGTGCCAGAGGGAGAAAGAACTCTGGAAGATCTTGCTTGGCAGTTAAAATCCTGTGGCCTGGAGGTGAGACATCACTTTCTCTCACAGCTCATTGTCTAGAGCTAGTCACAGGGCTGTACCAGCCATAGGGTGTTCCAAGTGCTCAGAGGAGAGCAGGAAGTACTGAGTGTACACAGTGAAGACTGTCATACCACCCTAGTTGGGGTCACTATGAGTGGATTGCTTGATTAGGTGCTTACAAGGTTTCCTGGCTTAACTTCTTTATTGTCCACTCTCTGTACAGAAGTCAGTGGTTTTTCTAATCGTCTGATAACATCAGTCTCTGTTTAAGGCTGATCATCATTGCTTTTCAGGTGAAGGTTATCTTTTCCTGCCATCTCCATGCCTTACCTGATCTAGTCTCCCGTTACCTTTCATACCCATAATCATTGTTTTCCTTGTACTGTCTCTTAGTGATATTGGCCTGTATGTAGCTCTTTTAACATGCTTTACTCTCTTGCCTCTTGACCTTTACCCATATTGTATCCTCTTTGTGGAATATTCTTTCTTAGCTCCTTCCCTCTTCTGAGTAAATCCTATTCCTCTTTTAGGTTGCAGGTTAAAAGTCCTATTATCTCTACTTTCCTATTTGAATTTGGTGCTTAGCCTTTGATTCCCATAGCACTCACTGTTTCTGACAAAGCTATTGTGTGTCATTGCAATTGCATGATTGTTTGCCATTGTAACCTAATCTTTCACACAGAGAAACACTCAATACATGTTTGTCAAATACATGTTTGTTGAATGCCTAAATAAATTACAGCATAAGGTAGGGAAAAGTTAAGTGTCAGTTATCAAGAAATTTAGTAATTAAAGGATCTTTATGCTTTCCATCCATGTTAAGGACTCCAGAGTTTACTATTTATGAAAATGTGATTTTAACAGTGCTCAGAATAGCTACTTCCCTAAGTATTGAGTATACCAGGTTTCACAAGTCCTTTGAAAGTTGGTTACATTATTTGTGTGTATTTCTAATGTTAGAAAAAAAAATTTTGTATAAAAGGGATTTCAAACCAAGAGGGCTCTCTAAATGAGAAGATATATATTTTTTCACTTCATATATCAGATATTTTCTATTTTGCCTTAATTTTCAGTAGCTTTTTAATCTAGGTTGATGTGTCATATGTAAAGGCTATTATTTCCATTTTGTTGGTGGTGGTGTTACGTTGAGTAATGCTGTTACAAATATCTTTGTATCTTGAGCTTGTTTCTTTTGAACTAATTTCTCAGGGTAGATTTCTAGGAGTGATATTTCTGGTTAAGGGCAGTTGTAGTGGTTAAGAGCATGCTTAGGTTTGCTCATGGGTGGTAGCAAAGGATTAGGGTTATAAAATATAATATCTTTACAGCCCTTGTAATTCCAAGAAATAAAACTGAAGTATTTCTTTTTTTTTTTTTTTTTTTTTAATATTTATTGAGAGACAGAGTGTGAGCGAGGGAGAGGCAGAGAGAGAGGGAGACACAGAATCTGAAGCAGGCTCCAGGCTCTGAGCTGTCAGCACAGAGCCTGACGTTGGGGCTCGAACTCACGAACTGTGAGATCATGACGTGAGCTGAAGTCGGACACTTAACCGAGTGAGGCACCCAGACACCCAGAAACTGAAGTATTTCTTAATAGGTGTTACATGGTCATTTTTGTCTTTTTTTTTTTTTTTTTGGCAGTCTTTTCCTACATAGGTATCTTTAGACCTTGAGAATAATAAATATGAGCAACAAAAGAAAAAGCTCAAGAAATACAATTTAAGGGTGTACTAGAAAGTTTTAGTTTGAAAACAGCCTGATCCTTCTTATACCATGTATTTATTATTAAACAGTAAGTCAGTTTTATGAAAATTTTATGCATGTATACTTGTGACCTTTCTATTTTCAGACTTTTTTCCTCTCTAATCTTTACATAAAACTGGTCTTTAAAAAGTGTATTAGTTGTCTTCTGTAAACTAGCAAATACTGCTTTTTAATAAGTAGAGACTTTATGTGTAAGTGGAATCATTTTACTTTGGATTTAGGTAAGCATTTTAAATAGCATTTTTATTACCAAAACACACAGAGGGTAGTTATTGTTTTGGTCTACATGGTTTGTGTAGGTCAAAGTTATTTGATCTTTCTCGTGTTTTCTAGCTTACATTTTGCTGCTTAATATTGAAATCTAGGAATCTTTTATCCAGTTTTTGAAGTATCATTTTAAGTACATTGGTAACTTATTCACATTCGTGAAGATTTTGTGTATATTTAATGAAAGGGATACACAAACAAAAAGTGCATATTTAACTTGTTTTTCCCTTCTATTAGAAATCTTTTAATTATTCAGAATCGGAGTCAGTTAAAAAAATTTTTTTTAATGTTTATTTATTTTTGTGAGAGAGAGAAAGAGTGTGAGCGGGGGGGAGGGACAGAGAGAAGAGGAGACACAGAATCCGAAGCTGTGCTGTCAGCACAGAGCCCAACGCAGGGCTCAAACTCACGAATCACGAGATCATGACCTGAGCTGAAGTCAGACCCTTAGCTGACTGAGCCATCAGGTGCCCCTCAAGAGTCAGTTTTATAATAACAGTTGGCCTCAGAAAATTTTCCTTTTTTCTTCAGTAGTTGAAGGCTATTTGCAGAGATTTTGTTCATCTTAGGTAGAGTGCTAGACGACTTCAATTTCACGTTTTCTGATGTTGTCCATCATACTTCTAAGAGGGTTTGGTTCGCTTTTCAAATCTTTCACAGTCTTGTTTTTTACACAGCAGCAACAGTCAAGCACTTCATAAAGAAAAGCCAACACCACTAAAGATACCACTGTAAATATGAATAAAAGCAGAATGACAAAGCAGGCAGTGTTCCAGTTATCATGAAAAGGGTAAATTTTTTGAACTTGAAAACCAAGGTACTGATAAACAGATGTAGTGGTTTCATTCCAGAGGCTGGAGCTCAGAGAGGCCATTCTTAGGGATTATACTTCTTGTATTGGTTCTTTTGAATCTGTAAAAAGGTAGAAAATGAATACATGTAATCAAATTCTATGGATCTGTCAATTGAAGTCTCAGTACTAAGACTTGTTAGTAAATCTATGTAGGTAACGTGAGTTCTTTTATTTTCTGCCAGAATTAATGCCCAAATGGTATTTTTGAATTTTTTCTTTATCCTATGGCAGTGTACTCTGTAAACCATACTATATATATATGTATATTTTTTAAATGCTTATTTATTTATTTATTTTTTAAAGGGGTGGGGAGGGGCAAAGAGAGAGGGAGACACAGAATCTGAAGCAGGCTCCATGCTGTCAGTGCAGAGCCCGATGCAGGGCTCGAACTCAGGAACTGTGAAATCATGAGCTGAGGCAAAATCAAGAGTTGGATACTTAACTGAGCCACCCAGGTGCCCCCATACCATGTGTTTTTTTCATGTGTGTCATTTGCTAGACAAATACATATGCTTAAGGTTTATATACAGAAACTAACTGCTAATAGAAGGGGGAAAAAGAAGTTGAATTGTTTTAAAATTTAACTAAAGCAGTGGTCAATGATCTGTTAAATACAAAAAAATCTTAGTGTTTTAAGGTGGTATTCTTCATACTGCCCCCAGAAAAGCTTTTCTCATTAACTTTGAGGATCCTTCTTACCTTGTGGGCTCAGTGTATTTCTGTCTCCTATTTCCTCTCCTTTAAACTTTGAAGACAGGTGACCTGAATCAAGATATAGTGGCTGAGTGAAAATACTAGAGAAAGGAAAGCTAAATAATGACGGTTTTCAGAATAAGGATGATAAAATTTTAGGTTCATGTTGCCTATGAAGAGACCTTAATCTTAGGATTTTTTTTTTTTTTTTGTTAAGTATGTGATAGTATTAACTTCATATACCTGAATGATCTATGGATACGAATATTTTACTTTTATTTTTATTTTGAGAGAGTGAGCATGCATGTGCATGGGGGAGGGGCAGAGAGGGGGAGGGAGAGAGAGAGAGCGAGAGCGCAAGACAAGCAGGCTCTGCACTGTCAGTATGGAGCCCAGCAAGGGGCTCTGATGTACAAACTGTGAGATCATGACCTGAACCGAAACCAAGAACCAGATGCTTAGCCGACTGTGTCACCAGGCACCTCTTCTTGAAACTTAATTTTAAAAAATTATAAAATGCTTATATACTGAGAAAATTTTGGAAATAAGGGGAAAAAATAGTTCCACTTTATTAATTCAATGACTGCTGTCAGTTTGAAAGCTTTATTTTATTAAAGAAATGACTTATTTTGTGTGATTTTTCTTTCCTACATAGTTGTAAATAGACTTTCATTCATTGCTATAAACAAATATTTACGTACTGTGTCCCAGATAGTATTCTGAATGCTGAAGATACTTGTGTGTGAGAGTATATTTCAATTAGACAAAACTTTAAGATAGTTGAAGAGTAAGAGTATAATGAACCCCTGTATTCTCATAATACAGCTTCAGTTACCAATTTGTCTTTACCCATTTGTTTCTACCTCATAGATTATATTTTTCAAGTTTGTTTAAGTAATCTCTATACCCAGTGTGGGGCTTGAACTCACAACCCTGAGATCAAGAGTTGCATGCTCTTCTGACTATGCCACCTAGGCGCCCCATGCCCCTAGATTATTTTGAAGCAAATCCCAGACATCATCACTTCTCCTAGACATCTTCAGTACATATCTCTTAAAAGGTGAGGGTTCTGTTTGTAAACATAGCCACCATAGCATTGTCACACCAACAAAGATGAAAAAGTGACTTAAAGCCCAAATCCATAACAGTATAATTCCTTAAATTTTTGTTTTCTTTATACATGTAATCTTAAAACTTTAATAAAGTAATACTTTCCAAGGTTTTTGTTTTCTTTTTATAATTTATCACTTTTAAGTAAACTCTGTGCCCAACATGGGGCTTGAACTTACAACCCGAGGTCATGAGTCACATGCTCTACTGACTGAGCCAGCCAGGGACACGAAAGGTTTTTTCCTTTAAATCATATTTGCTTGGCAAGTAACTGCATCTCTCTGGATGGACTTGGTTCTTCCTTTGTGTATTTTGAAGGTGAAATTGATGATCTGAGGGGTACCTTGGTGGTTCAGTTGGTTAAGTGGCCGACTCTTGATTTCATCTCAGGTCATGATCTCACCAGTCCTTGGATGAAGCCCTGACTCTGGCTCTGTGCTGGGTGTGGACCCTGTTTAAGATTCTCTGCATTCCTGGGGCACCTGGGTGGCTCAGTCAGTTAAGCGTCTGACTTCAACTTAGGTCATGATCTCACGGTCTGTGAGTTCGAGTCCTACATCAGGCTGTGCTGACAGCTCAGAGCCTGGAGCCTGCTTCAGATTCTGTGTCTCCCTCTTTCTCTGCCCCTCTCCCACTCGCACTCTGTCTCTCCCTCTCAAAAATAAAATAAAAACATAGAAAAAGTTTTTTAAAGATTCTCTCCATTCATCTCCCTCTGTCTCTATCCCACTTGCTCATGCATACGCTCTTGTTCTCTCTCTGTGCTCTCTCTTTCAAAAAACAAAACAAAACAAAACAAAAAAACCCTGAGGCCAGAAGTCAAGGCTTAAATTCATTTTTTTTTTTTGGATTTAAGAATGCTTCAGTTTCATGGTTTGTGGTGATCCTTCATCTTGTAACAAGGGACAACAGACTAATGGACAGTAACTGAATCAGTTGCTTTTATTAGTTCTGGGACATACAAAAATACATTGTCTGGAACACAGGTATGTGATGAACTTCCCAGTACATTACAATATTTTCAAACTTTGGAGACCCAGCCTTTTAGAGTTACCCTCTTTTATCCCTTAAATTTTTCTCTTCTTAGCATATTCCTTTTTTTTTTTTTTTTTTTTTTTTTTTTTTTTTAATGTTTATTTATTTTGAGACAGAGAATGTGATCAGGGTCAGGGCAGAGAGAGAAGGAGGGAGAGAATGCCAAGATTCTGTCTGTGCTGTCAGCATGGAGCCTGACTCAAGGCTCAATGTCATGAACCGTGAGAACATGACCTGAGCCAAAACCAAGAGTTGGATGCTTAATTGAGTAAGCTACTCTGATGCTCCACTTCTTAGCACATTCTTACAGAAACTGGGGCTGCTACATTGCAGACCTCCAGGGGGCACCATTCATATTGTGTTGTGAGTGCCATTCATGTAGAATACATGGTAAGTGGTGCCCCGGGAGTCTAATGTGGATGTCCTGATAGGCCAGTCCTCCATCCTCTGCATTGGTGCTGCCTCTGATTCTCATCACCATGCACCCAAGTAAAGTAACCCATAGAAACAGACTCAACTGGAGACAAATAATAGTCCTTTTTGACCCAGCCTTCCTAACAGAGTAGTGACGTGTGTGCAGACACACAAATGCCTAGAAGATGTTCAGCTTTGGAAGTCCTTTAAAATTTTTAGTACTACTAAAATGCAGATCCTTTTGGGAGGGATAGTACACATTGTTATATTTACTTCACTGTGAATGAGTTTTGGGTCCTTTTTGAAAAGTAGAGCAAATATAAGAGAAGGAGAAGAAGAATAGGACCTTGAGGAAATAAAGAACAGGGCCATTTATTATATGGATAGATAAAAAGCAGAAGAAACACAGGAGGGTCTGTCTAATAATTTTACCTGGGTAAACCTAGGATCTCTCCTGCATTGATGAGAATATTCCTTAGATTTTCTGTCAAGGCCTTTCAGGTTGATTCCTTTTTTTTTTTTATTTCTTAAGATTTACATTTTTAAGTAATCTCTAAATCCATTGTGGGACTCAAACAATCCCAAGATCAAGAGCTGCATGCTCTACCAACTGAGCCAGCCAGGTACCCCAGATTGATACCTTTTTAAAATCTGGGAATTTTTTCCCACATTATGTCCCTTAAATTAGTCTAATGTACCTTATTAATTAACTTAAGTACTATTTAATTATTGATTTCAGAAGTGTTATGGTAATTTTTTTTAATTTTTACATTATACTAATTTTTAAAAAAATTAAAAACTTAGCTAATAATCCTGTCTTGCTAACATATCAAACTTTTAATTTGTTCCTTCTAGAAATTGGCAATATAAATCTATAACTCCTACCTGGTTGAAATTGTACTGAAATTATTACTTTGTATTTTAACTTTTTATGAATAGGGGTTTCTCACTTGTATTGACTTTAAAACTGAGGAGAAGTTGTAAAGACTAATGTATGTTCCTATTTCAAAATGAAATAGAAATTTTATAATTATTGGAGGGGTGCTTGGGTGGCTCAATCGGTTAAGCGGCTGCCATCAGCTCAGGTCTTGATCTCGTAGATCATGAGTTCGAGCCCCATGTTGGGCTCTGTGCTGACAGCGGGGAGTCTGCTTGGGATTCTCTCTCTCCTCTCTTTCTCCTCTCTCTGCCCCTACCCTGCTTGTGCTCGCTCTCTCTCAAATAAACTTAAAAAAAAAAAAAGTTAGAATTCTGGGGTGCCTGGGTGGCTCAGTCGGTTAAGCATCCAACTTCGGCTCAGGTCATGATCTCACGGTTTGTGAATTCAAGCCCCGCGTCAGGCTCTGTGCTGACAGCTCAGAGCCTGGAACCTGCTTCAGATTCTGTGTCTCCTTCTTTCTCTGCCCCTCCCCAACTTGTGCTCTATCTCTCTATGTCTCTCAAAAAATAAATAAATGTAAAAAAAAAATAAGAATTATTTGAAAGTTGGTTTAAGGAACTTTATATTCTATTTTGTTTTTGAGGTACAAGTGAACAGTTTAAAATTTTTCAAGCCCTCTTGACCCCTCCCCCCCGAAAAAAATGGAGGGAGGGAAGAGAAGGGAGAAGGCAGGGGCAGGCAGGCAGACACAAACTAAATTCAGTTATTTGAAGTTAGCTTGTACCCATCAATGAACTATTCTGGTTAAAATTAATATATCCATACAATTCAATATTATGTGTGAATGAGGTAACTGTAGTGATAAGGAAAGATTTTTAGGTGAAATCACTGTTAAGTGAAAAGAGCAAGATGCAGGACAGTATGCGTAGGAAAGGGGGAAATAGTATATATTTTTATTTGCTTGAATCTCTGCAAACATTTGGAAAGATATAGGCCAGAAATAACAGTGATTACTTGGTGGGTTTGTTGGAGGGTAGAGCTGAGAAACAGGGATGTGTGTGAGATTTCTCAAGGTATATCTTGTTATATTTTAGTTTTTGAACCATTTGAATATAGTACTTATCCAAACCCAAACTAATATATTTTAAAAGTATTCCTTTCCTTTGGTTTTAAAAGTCTGTCGTGTTATCTATCTGTTTAATATATTTATTGAGTTTTCTGGATTACTTCTAAAAAATTAAAACTGGAATCAGTAAACAGTATTTTGATTAGAAGTGTCTAAGCAGTTTAAGGAAGAGTATACACATGTTGTAAATGATGACAGTTTATGTTGTAAATGATGACAGTTTGCCTCTCCCGTGAGTGTATTGATAACTGATGAGCAACTCAAAACATTCACTCTTTAGTTAGCTTTTGGGCATATCTGAAAAGTACACTGTGAAATATGGGGTCATTTTCTACCTTAAATTTAATGTGGTTTATTTTTATGTACAGTAGAGCTCTAGCAATTTTTTGTGCTAAATTTAGGGTAAAATCTGAAACTTACTTTGATGGAGGAGACATAATTAGACATGCAGAGAAGTATTATTAGGATTTTCTTGTACTCTGAGACTGTACTTTTGAAATTAAAATGTAAGTTTATATCAAATACCTGCTATAAACATGCTTTATTTTTTTTAATTTTTTTTTCAACGTTTTTTATTTATTTTTTGGGACAGAGAGAGACAGAGCATGAACGGGGGAGGGGCAGAGAGAGAGGGAGACACAGAATCGGAAACAGGCTCCAGGCTCTGAGCCATCAGCCCAGAGCCTGACGCGGGGCTCGAACTCACAGACCGCGAGATCGTGACCTGGCTGAAGTCGGACGCTTAACCGACTGCGCCACCCAGGCGCCCCTTAAACATGCTTTATGAAAAAAGAAGAGTAAATGGTAAAAAAAAAAAAATTGTGTACTTTTTTGAATCTTCCTCCCCTTTAAAATTTCATTACAGGAATGGGGAGTATTAAGTAGTGTTTTGTTGTTTTTGTTTTAGTTAACTTTTGATCTATTCTCTTCACCTTTCTTTCCCTCCCATTTCAGAAGGCCCTAGTGAAATATTTATGGGGCTAAGACTTGGAAGTGTTCTGGAACCTTGAATTGTCAGATAAGAATAAAATTATGCTTTTGCTCTAATTATGTTAAAACCCTTGAGTTGAATTCTCTAGTGCCTTTAAGCATATCACTTTGAGATATGATCAATTAATCATATTGGCCTTTAGATATAGAGCAGTGCACCCAGCTCTGGACCTGTCTGAGGCAGGCCACACGTCTGGTCAGTTTGGTGAAAGAGCAGTGAACCTACATCTGTGCTAACTATAGTTAGATCACCAGGAAGATGTAGGCTGATTATAGTGCTAATAATAGGGGAGAGTATTTGTAACTGAAATTCCAGGTAAATTGTAAACTGTTTTATTTGACAAGGTTTTTTATTTGAGACTTTTTTTGGGTCCCATACTTTGTACAGCAAGCAGGAATATTTTCTAGGTAATTAACCCCATTGTACTGAACCTAGGGAGATATAATATCTTCTTACAGCAACCTTTGGGCTTTGCAAGGGATGCTTTGCTCATGCTTCTGAATGCTGAGTAAGAAATGGAATGAATAAAAATTAGGAAAATAGTCTTAAAATTGAAATAAATTTGTCAGCAAAGGGCAGAAGTTGAATCTCTAGATCAGTATGTGTAGGTAATATCCTGGAACTCCAGCCTTACTAAGTAACAATATTTTCATGCTTGACTATTATAAAATTAGAAATTTGGCTAGTAGTTGATACTGATTTTTTAATAGACATGAACAGTTACTCTCAGCCATGAAAATAATCTTAATACCTACCTCGAAAGGTACATATATTCCTCCCTTAACCAGTTCTTCTTAAAACATCTTTTTATTTTAAAATGTAGTTTATTAAAAAGACTTGCTATGTGTTTGAGGATCAGTTTAAGAATAATGTTAAAATTATATTGAAATATGGTTATAAATAGATATTTTTGTGCCATATAAAAAATGTAAGGCTATTTAAGAAGGTTGTTTAATAATAGAATGACTTGTGTATTACAGTAATACAGATTTTAAAATTTAACTGGAAGGAATAATTTTAATTAAAATGTTAGGAAAGTCTGAAGCTCCACAAATTGATCTTTTTGGTTACAGTATAATGCAGCCTATATGATGATAACCTTTATGGTCCTTTTATTTTTATGTAAAAATCACAATCATGACAATTTCTCAGCATTTTCGGCATCTGCACTCAAAGTCAAATAAACAGTTTTGAACTATTTTCTCATATTTGTTAAAATATAACAAATATAACAAACTTTCTTGTAAGTGACTGCTTTTTACCAGCAATATAATTTGTACATATAATCAGAAAGCTTTAGTCCAGGATTTGCTTTTAGTCTAGATTTTTCTTTAAGCAAAACCCTTTGTTAAGGCAGACCAAATTGCTGAAATGAAATAGCTCAGAGAAAATAAATTAGCAAGTAACCACTTAACATTAAATGCTTATGGTTTACTCTAAGGTCTGGATATAGATCAGGTTCATAGAAAATCTCATGAATTTTCCATAAGGCACAGATGGTGAGGGTGCTTATCAAATAGCACAAGGCAGTCTTCACATTTTCATAATAAAATCCTACCAAGCAGCGAAATGAATACAGTGCCTTTTTTGGTCTTTAGTCGGAACAAAGCTTTCTGCTTGGTTTTTATGGTAAAAGATTTTTTAAATTACATCATAAGGACATGTATTACTAAATGCAAAAGATCGCATAAACCTACCTCTTGTCTGAAGGCTGCTGTTGAAGCGATGGTATCGTCTGTTTGTAATGCAGTCCAGTGCACATCCAAGATGGAGCTGTGCTTCTATTGGTTGAACCACAATGCAGCTGACAGTTTCCTCCTCGTTCATTTGCATTAAGTCCTGCCACCCTTAAGTGTAAATCATTCATAAACTTGAATAGAGCTGTCTGGGATATCAACTGTCCCCTCTTTTTCTTGCCTCATTTTTTGTCCTTAAGGTAAATTTCTGCAAAGGAATTTGAGTTAGTAATGAACTAGTGATTCCTTAGTGTTTAACCATAAAATTTCGGATCCTTCAGTGAGTATTTCACGGCTAGGGCTAGAAGGTACTATTGAGAGAGGTAGTAACCTAGGAAACAAACAGTCCAGGTTTACCAGCTTAATATTTCCTCCCGGAAGTGGGCATAAAATCTCATAAATGATATTTTCTTTCAGTACTTGCGTTCTCTATAAATCTTGCCCTCTGGAAATGATTATTTCCATGTGGTGGTTTGATTTAGGAGAAATTCTAAGGGAAAAGAAATACGGTTTTCAGCTCTGCTCATTGGGATAGGGTTAGTTTTGGTAGGTACACCACCTACATTAAAAAGCAGTCTGTGAAATGGGGCGCCTGGGTGGCTAAGTCAGTTAAGCATCTGACTCTTGATTTTGGCCCAGGTCAGGTAATGATCTCACGGTTCACGAGTTCGAGCCCTGCATTGGGCTCTGCACTGACAACATAGAGCCTGCTTGGGATTCCCTCTCCTTTCTGCCCTCCCCTGCTCACATGCACACACACACACACTCTCTCTCTCTCTCTCTTTCAGAATAAAGACATAAAACATTAAAAAGAATCAGTCTGTGAAATTTAAATGATAAGAAAGGAATAAAAGGTACAGCATATAGTGAGTGATAGTATAATAGTGTTACGTGCTGACAGATGGTAGCTATACTTGTGAGCATAGTATGACCTGTAGAGAAGTTGAATCACTGTGTTGTACACCTGAAACTGACATTGTGTGTCAACTATACTCAAAACTTTTTTAAAAACTGGCAAAACAATCAACAACTTCAGTGCTTTGAAGCTAGAATGTTTGTATTTATGACCTATTATTTAGAGTTGTGTGGGGTCCAAACATAACAGTATCAAGGTTATACATTATGGAGAGGCTATTATAGCAATAGCAGACAAATGCTTGCTATGCAGGCTTTATTTTATAGGTCACATTATTTTTTAAAAATAAGAGATAGGAGCACCTGGGTGGCTCAGTTGGTTAAGCGTCCGACTTTGGCTCAGGTCATAATCTCACGGTTCATGAGTTCTAGCCCTGCATTGGGCTCATTGCTGTCAGCACAGAGCCTGCTTCAGATCCTGTCTCCCTCTCTCTCTGCCCCTCCTTCCACCATCTCAAAAACAAACATTTAAAAATAAATAAAATAATAGATAAATTAGTGAATTATTTTCTTGGACTATAAAGGAGTACATAGAAATACTCTTACTACCTTCATTCATTCAGCTAATATTTACTGAGTGTTTACTCTGCCTGGCACTTAGCTAAATGTTTAAGACTCCATGATAAACAAAACTGCATGTAGTTCATGATTGAACATTTGTGTAATGCGTATCCTTAACATAGTGTCATCTGCTTTTCATAGCTTTCCCACTTAGTTGTTTTACAGAGGAGTATAGGATAAACATTTCTTTTTCTTTTTTAAATTTAAGTCCAAGTTAATATATACTGTAATAATGGTTTCAGGAGTAGAATGTAATGATTCATCACTAGGATAAACTTAATATTTTACTAAAGGTAAAACGTTAAATCTGCACTTATGAATTTTTATACTCTGACTGAATAATAGCCCATCTCGGATGAAATAGTCTGTGTTAAGGGCTAGTTAATGATCCTTTTTCTAAATTTAAGCTTACTTATTTATTTTGAGAGAGACAGAGACCATGTGAGCAGGGGAGGGGCATTGAGGGAAGGAGAAGGATAGAGAATCCCAAGCAGGCTCTGCACTCTGCACTATGCATGCAAAGCCCAACACGGGGCTCAAACTCATGAAACTGTGAGATCATGACCTGAGCCAAACCTGAGTCAGATGCTTAGCCAACTGAGCCACCCAGGTGCCCCATTAATGATTCTTATACAAGGCAGTATCACAGTGTTTACAACTGCATTTGAATCTGTATTCTTCTACTTCTCTGTTTTCTTATGTTTAAAGGGAGACAGGTTATTTGGGAGGGATTAAATGAGAAAATAAATATTTAGCATGCATTTGGCAAATAGTAGTGTTCAGTAAATGTTATTGCTGTTGTTGTTAAAGTGTCCCGAACACCTTGGTAAAATGAACCACGTAGGTAGTATTTCGTAATTGAAATAATGTGAAAGCATGCCTGTAAGGCATTCATAATATTATTTTTGGAAACATAGTAGACTTTAATGTGCCAGTTAAGTTGTTAAAATTATAACAGTGATTTTGAAAGGAAAACTGTATATCGTCTTGTTTTAGTCTCAAAAAAAGCATATTCAGTAAAGCAGTCTTGTGAACTAATCTCAAAGAAGTATTATGTTGCCATCTAAAAACTATTCTCTGGAAAAAAAAAAGCTGTTCTTTTTGGATCTTTGACACTCCTTACATTTGACTTGCACTGTTCTAATGCAATCATTTGTTTAAATTGTTACAAAACTGTTGCCAGAGATTACACCCCCCACCTCTGCTTTTTATTTAACCTCTTCCTTTGTGGATCAGCCACATGAGAACTTTATATCTGAGTTTATGGTTTGCTGATAGAATGTGTACTTCTGAAATGTTTTTCTGGTGTTGTTTGTTTTTTTGGTTTTTTTTTGCTTTTTTTGTTTTCTTTCTTCCTTCCTTCCTTTTCTTCCCTCCCTCCCTCCCTCCCTCTCTCTTTCTCTTTCTTTCTTTCTTTCTTTCTTTCTTTCTTTCTTTCTTTCTTTCTTTCTTTCT
>NW_024412412.1:28102882-28111556 GCF_014898765.1 Herpailurus yagouaroundi | reverse complement strand
TCTTTCTTTCTTTCTTTCTTTCTTTCTTTCTTTCTTTCTTTCTTTCTCTCTCTCTCTCTCTCTCTCTCTCTCTCTCTCTCTCTCTCTCTCGCGTGCCAGCCCGGGGTGGGGGGGAGAGGGAGTGAGTCTCAAGTAGGCTCCATGCTCAGTGTGCAGCCTGTTGTGGGGCTTGAACCCACAACCCTGGCATCATGATCTGAGCAAGAGTTGGACGCTCAACCAACTGGTGTCCCTGAAATGTTTTTCTAGTATTTATGATGAGTTTACTTTTTGAACTATTCCTCCTTATGACTAATGGAATGCATTTTGTGATTCATGGTAGGATTAGGTTTTTTGCCTATAAAATGTAACAAAATGATAACAAGTTCTGAAACAAATTATCTTCTATAGGATTTGCTCCTTGTTTCCTGCTGTCATTCCCCCCCCCCCCTTTTTTTAATGTTTATTTTTGAGAGAGAGAGAGCATGAGGAGGGAAGGGGCAGATAGCTGAAATCTGGTGCTTCACCAACTGAGCCACCCAGGCGCCCCTCATGCTACCATCCCTTTTTAAGCATCCATGTTTTTGCAGTGGCAGTGCCTATAATTTATTTTTCCTTAGTTTATCTCTCAAGTTTAGTTATCGTATCATTTCTTTTATTCCCATTTGCTTTACATTGATAGAAATTGATGTAATAGGTGATAAATGGAACTTTTTATACCTCAGAAGTATTTACTCATTTCTCATGGTTTTAAGTTTATTAGAAAAGCTCTGTGTGTCAGATTGAGATTTGTATTATCCTCTGGTTTAAAAAGCTATGCCTCTATGGGTGCTGAAGCGTCCAGCTTTGGCTCAGGTCATCATCTCACTGTTGGTGGGTTCAAGCCCCATTTCGGGCTCTGCACTGACAGTGCGGAGCCTGCTTGGGATTCTCTCTCCCTCTCTCTCTGACCCTCTCCCACTTGCAACCTTCTCTCTCTGTCAAAATAATTAAATAGGGTTGCCTGGGTGGCTTAGTTGGCTAAACGTCTGACTTCGGCTCAGGTCATGATCTCACAGTTTGTGAGTTTGAGCCCCACATTGGGCCCTATGCTGATAGCTCGGGGCCTGGAGCCTGCTTCGGATTCTGTGTCTCCCTGTCTTTTCCCCTCCCCCGCTTGTGCACACGCACGTGCGCGCGCTCTCTCTCAAAAATAAATATTAAAAAAATTTAAAACTAAATAAACTTAAAAAAAAAAAAAAAGCCATGCCTCTAGAGTGCCTGGGTGGTACTCTATCTCTCTCTTTCAAAAAAAGAAACAAAAATAAAAACAAACAAAAACACCATGCCTCTAATCTTGGGAGAAAATCTAATCAGAATTAAGGAAAGAGTGAGGTAGAGGTACTTACAGAAGAAATGTATTTTAATGCTTTTGAATTATTTATACCTTGTTCCTATTCTTAGTGCGAAAATTGATAAATTTATTATACAGTCAAAGATTTGAATTGTTCGCCAAAATTTTACAGGGTAGAATACACTGGGTGGAAAAACTCGAAACAAGAAATGTTTTACTAGAGTTAAAAATCTTAGCTGCTTAAATGTCATAATCAAATCTAACAGGCACATGTTATAATTGTTTTTTGAACTTCATTTCCAGATCATAGCAATGGATCATTTAACTTGAAAGCTCTGTCAGGAAGCTCTGGGTATAAGTTTGGCGTTCTTGCTAAGATTGTGAATTACATGAAGGTAAGTACTTTTCTCAAATGACACAAATCCTATTTAACTTTTTGGCAGGGGAAGAGGATTGGGATTTTCAGAAGTAAATTTGTATATACATGTCAAAATTTATCAAATTGCATGTTTCAATATGTGCAGTCTTTTGTATCCCTACTGCAACTCAGTAAAACTAAAAAATATTTAATATTTTAAGCCTTTTCAATCAAAAAGAATGAAATCTTGCCATTTGCAACTACGTGGATGGAACTGGAGGGTATTATGCTAAGTGAAATTAGAGAAAGACAGAAATCATGACTTCACTCATATGAGGACTTTAAGAGACAAAACATGAACAGAAGGGAAGGGAAACAAAAATAATATAAAAACAGGGAGGGGGACAAAACGTAAGAGACTCATAAACATGGAGAACAAATGGAGGGTTACTGGAGGGGTTGTGGGAGGGGGGATGGGCTAAATGGGTAATAGACACTAAGGAATCTACTCCTGAAATCTTGTTGCACTCTATGATGACTAATTTGGATGTAAATTAAAAATAAAATAAAATAAAAAAATAAAATAAAATCCAATTAAAAAATATTTTAAGCTTTTTACATTATATCAGATTAGTACTGCTACAAGTTACTTAAGTATATTTAAAAAAATTTTTTTAAACGTTTATTTTTGAGAGACAGCATGAGCAGGGGAGGGGCAGAGAGAGAGGGAGACACAGAGTCAGAAGCAGGCTCCAGGCTCTGAGCTGTCAACACAGAGCCTGACGCTGGGCTACAACTCATGAAACTATGAGGTCATGACCTGAGCTGAAGTCGGATTCTTAACCAACTGGGCCACCCAGGCACCCCATATTTAATTTACGTTAATTCAACTATACAATTTAAGCCCACCATTTCACTTATAAATTAGCTCAGGCAGTAGATACAGTCACCTTCCAATTACTCAATACTTGCTGGCAAAACCAGTGGAAAGATGTGAATGATTTGCATACTCTTATTTCCACCGATGTGAAAAGTAAAAACTACGTAGTTCAGGCATATGGTGATGATGGCATTTCTGCAATCTTTGGAGGAGGAAACTAGAAAATTACTGAAGGTCTTAGAAAAACATTGTCTCACAAAAGACTTAGAATTTAAGATTTGATGGAGGATATACTGTTTGTTTTTTTTTTTTTTGAGGTAAGTTTTGAACTTCTGATGATATAACATTTTGGCTTTACCAAAGACTTTGAGTCCTAACTTCACTTATTAAAATGAAATTTCATTTATGGCTAAATGATTTCAAATTTTCCCCCTTCTGCCAAACTCATTCCTTTTTAGTTACTATTTGTATCTCTTCAAAAAAGTCAAAATGCTGTTTTGTTATTTCAAATTTCAGCTATGTATTGCTTAAAATAGAAATCAAAATTTTGTTTTGTTCGGCCTTTTCTTGTGTAATTTAAGAGACTTAATGTCAATGTCTGACTCTGACTGAAATTTGTAGTTTATATTTGACTTGTAGTAGAAATCAGTTAGTTTGTAATTTCCCATTATCAAATAATACACTTTGATACATATTCACTATTCATTCATTCCATCCACTTATTCCCCTATGTGGTAAACAAGTTATTAAAACCTGTATGCTATTTATAGCATTAATGGTGGGACTACCTAGAAAAATATGCCCTCATGGCCGTTAGTTTATTGAGGGAGATTGACATTCAAATGTCATATTTTTGTTACTCTGTTGATAACAGTCTTCACTTAATCTGTATGACCCTTACTTCTCACTTTCTTTAGGACTGTTGTCTTCAAATTTGTGCTCAATTATTTCCTGAAACAGTTTCCAGAGATTGTGTGTCCCTTTGCACATATTGAAATTGACAATAACAGTTTTTCAGCAAAAGGATGGAATTTCTGACATATTGTCACATTTCAACAAAATACCTCTAAGGGGTTCTAAGTCCCATTATTTATTAAAAATGTAAACACAAACATATGTTTGGAAATTTTAATCATTTTCCTTTTGAACTTGTATGTCTGTTCTGTTACTTCCAGTGCATTTTATCCTAATGTTCTCTATTTTTATTCTTGAAAATATTTTAATCATCATCTGTCAAACTTATTTGCTACAATACTATATATAAATTGGAATTGGAAATGTTTTTCTTGAGGTGCCTGGGTGGCTCGGTCAGTTAAGCATCCAACTTCAGCTCAGGTCATGATCTCATGGTTCATGAGCTTGGGCCCCACATCAGGCTCTCTGCTGTCAGCACAGAGCCCACTCCGGACCCTCTGTCTCCTTCTTTCTTTGCCCCTTCCCGGCTTGTGCGCACACTCTCTCTCTCAAAAATAAACATTAAAAAAACAAAACAAAACAACAACAACAAAAAACTTGTGACAATGAGGTTCTAACTACTGTCAAAATTATTAGCACACGGTTGATTAGAATAACTTACATATATTAAAATTTTGATAAAATTTGCTTTGTGTGTAATAGTTATTCAGCAGGGGTTCATTTTCTCAAAAAAATTTTCTTAATGTTCATTTACTTTCGAGAGAGAGAGAGAGAGAGGCATGAGTAGGGTAGGGGTAGAGAGAGAGAGAGACACACACACACAGAATCTGAAGCAGGCTCCAGGCTCTGAGCTGTCAGCCCAGAGCCTGACATGGGGCTCGAACTCATGACTTGAGCTGAAGTTGAACGCTTAACCAGCTGAGTCACCCAGGCGCACTTGGCATTATTTATTTATTTTTAACGTTTTTATTTATTTTTGAGAGAGACATCAACTGTGAGATCATTGACTTGAGCCAAAGTCGGACACCCAACTGACTGAGCCACCCAGGCAGCCCTCGGGGTTCATTTTTTAATGAAGTGAATGGAATCGTCTCCTCTCTTCTTCCAGAAGTTTTTGTATCTGGCGATATGTAATATGTATTGATAGAATGAAATCAGATTTGGCACCAATTTCTGTTCTTTTTAGATTTTGTAGGTTGTTTATTTATTAAAAAATAAGTGTTCATTTAAATAAGCTCATTCTGCTGGAAGTTTTGTGATAGTAAAACCTTCCAAGTTATATCAGAAATTACTTAAAGATTTATCATCAAGCATCCATTAGTTTAATGTTTTATTAGGTTCTACTCCTTCAGTTTTGTTGAAAGCAAAAGAATGAGAATCACCTAATTTGTCAAAGGATTTATTACCTGGTCCTAATTTTTTATGAAGTATATCATAAAGACTACCAAGACTTAGCAAATGTCTAATTATATCAGTTCCTCCTTCTTCCCCTTATAGGCATTTTCTTTAATCTGATAAAATCATAAGTCATTGAGAAAATAAAAATATTATTTTTTTAAGTTTATTTATTTATTTTGAGAGCTGGAGAGACAGCATAAGTTGAGAAGGGGTGGAGAGGGAGACACAGAATCACAAGCAGGCTCCGCACCATAAGTATGGAGCCCAATGCAGGGCTTGAACTCCCGAAACCACAAGATCATGACCCAAGCTGAAACCGAGAGTTGGACCTTCAATTGACTGAGCCACCCAGACACCCCTCCCAAAAACATTATTAATTTCAGTGCATGTTTGCCAATGGAGTTTTTTCATAAGATGCTTTTATCTTATTATGTATATAAATATATTTTAGTCAAAACCTGTAGGTTGAAAGTTTAGCTTGTTATATTTATAGAAAGTATCTTCCAGTTAACAAAGCTCGTCTCCATTGTCAGACCAACCAGCTATATCAAACTTGTTTTTAATCATAAAATATCTTTTCCTTTTAAGTTAAAATAAATAGGTTAAGCATATTTTAAGTAATATAAAAACCACTGAGAAGTTATAGAATTGCATACTGAAAGATACTATTAAGGTAGTTGAGGTTAAAATTATATGATGAGTCCAATAGAATTAATTTATCCTTTTTATAATTTTAAAAACAAATAGGCTGTTTACCTATTTGTATCATTATAAATTAATATGAAGGGATATGAAAAGTGTGTTACTGCTTTTCTAAATGTGTGGACTTACATCTTCTGATCTCTGGCATTCAGCTTTTAGATAGAAATAAAAGGGAATGATTCAGAAATAATGCCATAAATTTTATTTTGGGGTAATTAGTGATAAAGTAGAAGAATACCTATTGCTAAAAATGATTCATTCTTACAGTGAGCTATGACTGATTTTTTTTTTTTTTACTAGAGGTAGAATATTAAAGTGTTCAAAAGATAGGAGAATTTACTTAGAATAAAAGTTTCATGATATGATTTACAAAATAGGTTTTAACTATGTCGAATAATGCACACTTAATCTAAAATAGTTTGTATATAGTTTTTGTGGGTTTTATGGAGCATAATTTGAATAATTTGGTGTTCCTGGAAAGTACTTGTTATAAAGTCAGCCTCTTAATTGATATTGCTTAATTGATATTTAAAGCTTGTTAAATGTGCTTTTTCTTTAAGCTAATAGATATTCATGGAATGAGGTTTGAGAATTGCTGAAGAGAATTACTTATATTTAAGTACTCAAAAAATTTAGTTTTCTTGTTAGATATTTCTTACCAATATTCCCTTTATTTACTTTGCTGTTATTAGCCTCTCCCAAAAGAACAGTGCATTTTTGGACAGTGCAGCATGGAAGTGTGGGGTATGTGGGGTTGGAAGAGATAAAGTTGTTTAAAGGAAATTGCTCTGAATTGCTCACAGACAATATCACATCAGAATATCCTAGCAGGAGCTAAAATATCCTATTTTTAACTCTTAGAAAAATATATAAGACTAGAAAAGATAAGAAGCCCTATAGTGGATAGTTTATGACACTTCATTGTTTATAAGTTGTTCTTCCAAACAATATTTTTTGACTTGTCCTTTTTTGGGGGTCCCCAGAGTTTATTACATCTCCAGGCAATGTATCATAAATTCTAGGTGGAAGTGAGAGTGTTACCTTTTTTTGTTGCTGTAAACAGGAGAGGGCCTATTTATGAAAAGGGAAAAGAATACATATGGGAGGTGATCTGTAGATTGATTCTTGGAAGGTTTTCAGCTGTCCCATTTTTGAAGATCTGATAAAACCAAGAGCTTAGGAAGCAAAAAAGTTAATAACAGAAAACTCCTTACAACTTATTCATTTATTTAAAGAGGAACTTTTTAATTGCTTAGTGAAAATTACATAGAAATTATATGGAGAAAGTTCAAGGGGCACCGTAGGAGAACTGTTTAAGATAGGCACAGTGGGATTTGCTAATTGGGTTTAGGGGTACTAAACAGGAAAAAAAATTGAAGGCAGATTCAAGAACTTCAAAATCATAATACTGAGAACATTTGGCACACGGACAAACTGCCCAACACATCTCACTAGCTCCTGAGATGTCTAAATGTTTAGTGGACTTGTTTGAAAAGATAGAAGAATTTCATGGTCCATTTTAGAAGGATTTAATTAATTAATTGCTTTAGAGAGATTGAGCCAGGGTTGGGGGGGGGGGCAGGGGAGAGAGAGAAAGAGAAAGAAAGAGAAAGGAAGAATCTCAATAGGGCTCCATGCTCAGTGCAGAGCTCAACACGGCTTGATCCCACGACGCTGGGATCATGACCTGAGCTGAAATGAAGAGTTAGATGCCCAACTGAGTCACCCTGGCGCCCCAGAAGGGTTTTAATAGAAAAAGTTAATGTAAAACAAATATCATTGCTTAAAAGTGTTGTCTAAAAAAAGCAAATTATTTTGAAAATTCCCTTATGAAGGATGCCACTTTCTCCTAATGTGACACTAGTCCTGAGACAACATATCCCTGTAGTGCACTTTGTTTTTATTAGAATGATTTTCTCTCAGTTCTCACAGTTCTCACCATTACCCTTTATTGTGGTTTTATGTGGATATATCTTGGTTATTTAAAACATCATGTTGAGGGGTGCCTGAGTGGCTCATTCGGTTAAGTGTTTGACTCTTGGTTTTGGCTCAGGTCTTGGCTCAGGTCATGATCTCATGGTTCTGTGAGATCGAGCTCCGTGTTGGGCTCTGTGCTGGCAGTGTGGAGCCTCCTTGGGATTCTTTCTCCCTGTCTCTTTGCCCCTTCCCAGCTCTTGCTCTCTCTCTTTCAAAGTAAATAAACATGAAAAGAAACCCATCATGTTGAAAAATTTGATTATTTTGGTTTACTAGCCCAGTGGTTCTCAAAGTGTCATTCTCCAAACAATGGCATCATCATCATCACCTAGGTAGTTTTTTGTTTGTTTGTTTGTTTTTTTTTTTAAACTTGGGAATTTACCAGGAGTGAAAATTTGGGGGCCACTTCCTAAATCTGTTTAGTCTGAAACTCTGGGAAAGCAGTTCAACAGTCTGTGGTTTAATAAGCCTTTCAGGTGATTGATACAGGCTGAAGTTTGAGAAACACTGGCTCAGCTCCTGTCTGAATTAATTCTAACAATTATATTTGAATTTAGAAACTCTGAAGTCCAGGGAAATTAAATGGCTAGCTTATTATAGGGACAGTTCTTCTGGTTGATAGCAGGGTTGGGTCCAGAACGCAAATTTATTTACAGTTTTAAATAAAATATTTATACACCATTATCTCATAAATACAGATGTAAAAATCCTTAAAAAGATACAAATGGAATCTACTCATATATATAAGAAGGATAATATGTTATGATGAAGTTTATTTTAGGAATATGGTAGTTAATATTTAAAAAACAGTTGAAGTCATATTAAGAGGTCATGTCAGGGGCGCCTGGGTGGCGCAGTCGGTTAAGTGTCCGACTTCAGCCAGGTCATGATCTCGCGGTCCGTGAGTTCGAGCCCCGCGTCAGGCTCTGGGCTGATGGCTCGGAGCCTGGAGCCTGTTTCCGATTCTGTGTCTCCCTCTCTCTCTGTCCCTCCCCTGTTCACGCTCTGTCTCTCTCTGTCCCAAAAATAAATAAAAAACGTTGAAAAAAAATTTTTATAAAAAAAAAAAGAGGTCATGTCATACTTCTTACAAAGCCTCTGACAAAATTTAACACTGATTCATGATGAAAAC
>NW_024412412.1:27904325-28102872 GCF_014898765.1 Herpailurus yagouaroundi | reverse complement strand
ATGAAAACTTATAACAAATTAGTAGTAGAAGCAAACTGCCTTAAACCAGTAGAAGAGCATTTTGTCAGTCATTGTACCCTGAAAGAACCCTTGAAATATTTTATCATTTTTAGGTCTTAGAGAATCTTGTAAAAATTGTTATGTCTATAGTTCATGTTTATTATCTAATCAGTAAATTGTGGATATGATAAGTCAATAATAATTGTCAGTTTTCTGTTGAGTAGAGAATGTCAGTTTTCTGTCTTTGTATTTTGTCCTATTTTTTTAGCCTACTCTTTTCCTTTGTGTGGTTCCTCCTTCCCAGATAGGGTATCAGCTTTAATGTGAGTCAGTAGTATAGGTAAAATTCAGTTTTTTCTGTGATATTTTTTAAAGATTTTATTTTATTTTATTTTTAGAGAGAGTGAGCAAGCAGGGAGAGAGGGTGAGGCACAGAGTGGGGGAGAGAGAATCTTAAGCAGGCTCCAGTCCTGACGTAGGGCTCAGTCCCATGACCCTGGGATCATGACCTGAGCTGAAATGAAGAGTCAGACACTCAACCAACTGAACCACCCATGTTCCTCTAAAGATTTTAGTTTTAAGTAATCTTTGCACCCAATGAGGGGCTTGAAGTCACAACCTTGAGATCAAGATTTGTATGCTCCACAGACTGAGCCAGCCAGGGGCCCCAGCTACGATTTTTTTTTTTTTTTTAAACCTTATCTAAGTAGGCAACTTACTTGTTCTCAGATGAACAGAAGAGTCAGAGAAAGAGTCCTTCTTCCAGGTGTAGATTTGTGTTGAAAGGTAGGAAAAACATTGTTTAATTTTGTTTTCTTAGTTCTTCTGGGTGGTTTTCAGTAATGCTTGAGACTTGCTAATATCCTTCCTCATTCTCCAGACCGAACAGCATTACAGAATTTTCTTTTGTCACACGACTTTTCCAGAGATTCTGTTTTCCTTCGAAGTCTTATCACTTAAAGCATTGTTTTTGAGGCTTGCAGAAACTTGTTCAGCCAGTTCGTAGGTTTAAAAAAATGTCTGCTATGAAAACTGGCTTCTGCAGTCATTCTTCATTTTCAAAGCATTCAGTAAAGTACGACCTTTCAGCTGAAATTCACCTTTTAGCTTAAATATTCTTTCAAGGACTCCTCTGCTAAGCCACTGAATTTCTGTACATAGATTTATGTGTTGAAGTGCACTAGTCTCTGCTTAATAAAGCAGATCATTTTTAAAGCATCGTTTGGGACATTTTTCATTTCAAGGGTTTTTGATTCCAGTACCTCTCTGAAGAAATAGTGTTTTGTGACGACATCAGAATATTTGTTTTTTCACAAGAGTTAAAACCTTGTATTGAGCCAACCATTGATGGGGCACATCAGTGAAGATAACAGAGCAGTTACTCTAAGAGAGACCTTTGTTTCCAGATGTGAAGGCACTACATCAAGTATATCCTGCTCTTCGCTTTGTCGTGGCAGTTCTTTGTGGCAGAGGAGTTTTTCTTGAAATTTGTCATTTAAAGATTCTGCACAAACTACATTTATTAGTGAAAAATGATGAATAGTGAATAGTGAATAAATTACTACATTTATTAGTGAAACCTGTTGATTTGTCAACTTGCATAGACAAGCTGTTGTTAGTTTGTTAAATTTGTGCAGCATTATGTGATGTGTCCTCAGTTTGTCGGCTTACCTTATACTTTTTGGTACTTTTCAATTTCTCATGCCATGCATTTTACTATCGTTTGACATGTTGTCATTATTAGGTTCCTACCAACTGTGATTTCCCTCCTCTAAGTCCCCTCTGTTCTGGGCAGTAAGTTCTATTACCAATAACTTGTTTCCTGAGCTTTTTCACTGAATGTGACTTTTTTTTTTTTACAAAAGCTTACCTCTGTTTCGTTTTGAGATTCCAGTAGCTATTTAAAATATTAAGTACATCGACTGTGTCCAGTGTCTGTGGCTTATAGTTAAGAATCTTTTCAGTTTTGCCGGAGCCATTACATATTGTTTGCTACAGACAGTGTACAATGAAATAAGACACCTTGGGTTACCAGCCCATCTAAAATGGGCGAGTAGCTTTTCATTAGAATGGTAGGCCTCTTTTTTTTTTTTTTTTTTTTTTTTAGATTTTATTTTTAAGCACTCTGTACCTAATATGGGGTCCTAACAACCCCGAGATCCAGTCGCATGCTGCCTGAGTCAGCTGGGTGACCCTAATTATTTTTAAGTTTTTATTTTAATCCTAGTGTAGTTAACATACAATGTTATATTTGTTTCAGGTGTACAATAAAGTGATTCAACAGGGGATTATAGTTTTTGATTACTAACCTTATTAGAATTGTTTGTGGTACTGGGCTTTGAATCCTCTCTGTCACTTAATCTCATCTTAAAAAATCATTGCACTGGACTGTCAGACATGTTTATAAAACAAATGCTAACAAATTATCAAACCACAGGGATTTATTAAATGAGAATATTTCAAAAAATAAACACTTCACGATGTATTTTACTTTTTTTTACTATGTGATCTGTGTTTTACAACATTTACAACAGCAAAGCAGCCTGGGGCAGGTGAGTCCTGGTATGTACAAATTCCTTGTTCAGAATGAATATTTCCCTCAGATTTCCTTTTTGCCAGCAGAGCTTGTGAACTCCCATGAGTGAGTTGGCGCTGTATAGTGGGAGGTTAGGGGAGGTAATTTGGAAGGGAATTGCTGACATTGTCAGCCTACTGTGCTCCCGTTTGTGCAATATAGAGCTTACCAATTATCAGTGGCTTCTCTCTATTTCATTGGAAACTGGTAATGGGCTTGTCCAAGTGAACATAGCCCTACTTGCCACGTGGTGCTAAAAGACCTGATGAAAACGTTGGCATGGCTGCTCAGTAGTTTGCCTGTTGCTGTGAGCCCTCAGGTTGCATGGTATGTGTGGTTGCAGAATTGATGTTTATTTTTTAGAATCACAGTTTCTCATGCTCCCCCTAGTGACATCTTATGGAACCCTAGGATTCTGTGGAATACTGGTCAAGCACCCTGTGATGAGATGGTATCTGTGAAAACCCAAATACTTAGGGTAAAACAGTGGAATGGTTTTCTCCTGAGGTCAGAAAAAGATAAAAGGTACTGATTGTCACAACATCTGTTGGGTATTACACTGGAAGTCCCCCCTAGTGCAGTGAAGCAGGAAAAAAGAAATAACAGATGTAAAAACTGTAAAGGAAGAAGTAGAACTGTAGATGACATGATTAAATACATAGGAAAGCCAAGAGAATATGCAAGCTGTTAGAATTAAGGTTGATAAAAATAAGGCCACTATAAAAAAAAGCCAATTTCTACGAAGTTGCAAGAAAAAAAATAGCGAAATAAAATACAAAATGCAATACACCAAAAATCATCTAGTGATCAGGAAGGAATTTAACAAAGGTGTGTAATTGTTCTTCACTGAAAACTAGCTTTAGAGTGTTACGTAGTCTCTCTATGCATCCTTCATTTTTTTTTTTTTTTCATTTTTCTTAACTCCTGATTGAAGAGCAAGAAATAAGGAAGTAATTTTGAGTTTCTCAGGTTTATCTCTCTTGCTCTTTTTTTTTCCCCCTCATTTTGTTATAACAGGTTTTCACTTGATAATTTGACAGCTGTGTTTGGCTTCTCTGTTTACATAGTTCAGTGAAAATGGTTAGGCTTTCATACAATGAATATTACTTTCGTTTTTCAGCTTGTTCTGATTGTAAAAATCCCATATTTAAATTTAAATATAATAATAAAGATAGGGCTAGTGCTTTTTTATTTTTCTTGAGATGTATTCATTCTTTTCTGCTTAGATTTTAAGATTAACTTGGCCTTTGATAATTTTATATTTAACTTAATGGGGGGAAGTTTTTAATGTGAAGAAAACTAAGGCAAATATGTTAGATTTAATCAGTGTTAATGGAGGATACAGAATAACTATTTTGTTTATTTTTTACTTTCCCCCCTAAAGTTTATTTATATATATATATACACGTGTGTGTGTGTATATATAGAGAGAGAGCATCTTCTCTCACACGCGCGAGCATCTTCTTGTGTGAGCAGGGAGGGGCAGAGAAAGAGGGAGAGAGAGATTCCCAAGCAGCCTTTGTGCTGTCAGCACAGAGCCTGATGGCTGGACTCAATCCTGCAAACTGTGACATCATGACCTGAGCTGAAATTAAGAGCAGGATGCTCAACCAACTGAGCCATCCAGGCGCCCCTGGATACTTGGTTTTAATTGATGTATAGCTATAAATACTTCAAGATTTATAGATTTAAAGGGAAGAAAGTACAGGTATTCGTTTTCTATTGCTGCTGTAACAAATTACCACAAACTTAGTGGCTTAAAAAAGCACAAATTTATTATTTTACAGTTTTAGAAGTCAGAAGTCCAAAATCCATCTCACTGGGCTGAAGTCTGGGTGTAGGCAGGGCTGGTTCTTTCAGGGGGCTCTCTGAGGGAACTTCCTGTTTTTTCTTTAAAAAAAAAATTTTTTTTTAACATGTATTTAATTTTTGAGAGGGTGTGAGCAGGGCAGAGACAGAGAGAGAGGGAGACACACAGAATATGAAGCAGGCTCTGGGCTCAGACTCATGAACTGTGAGATCATGACCTGAGCCGAAGTCGGATGCTCAACCCACTGAGCCATCCAAGTGCCCCTGTTTTCTTTTTTGACTTATAGAGCCTGTCTGCATTTTGTCTGCATTTCATGATACTTGTCCTTTCTTGCATCACTCCGACCTCTTCCACTGTCCCATCACTGACTCTGAGGTCTCCCTTTTCCCCTTAGAAACACTTGTGATTATATTGGGCCCACCTGAATAATTCCCAGTAATCTCTCCATTTCAGGATCCTTAATTTAGTCACACCAGTGAAGTCCCTTGGGCCACATAAGGTAACATAGTCACAGGTTTCAGGGTTTGGGCATGGAAGTCTTTGGAGAGGTTGCAGTATTTGGGAGAGGGGATGCAAAATGTACTGACAACAGTACATAATTACAAAATTATGGTTTTAATTTTTTTAATCCATCACACCAGTTGTGAGTTTGGTTAGTAAATTTCCATCTGTCCTTATGCCAGTCAGTTCATGCAAACATCAACAGGGTTTTTTTTTTATTAAAAAAAAAAATTTTTTTTTTCAACTTTTTTTTTTTGGGGGACAGGGAGAAACAGAACCAGGAGGGGGGGGGGCAGAGAGAGAGGGAGACACAGAATTGGAAACAGGCTCCAGGCTCCGAGCCATCAGCCCAGAGCCTGATGCGGGGCTCGAACTCACGGACCGCGAGATCGTGACCTGGATGAAGTCGGACGCTTAACCAACTGCGCCACCCAGGCGCCCCATCAGGGTTTTTAATTTTTGCAATGAATTGATTTTTTGGGTGGGGGGAGAGAGAGTGTGTGAGTGGGGGAGAGGGGCTGAGGCGGGGGAGAGAGAGAATCTTAAGCAGGCTCTACACTTAGCACAGAGCTTGATAATGGGGCTGGGTGTCACAACTGCGAAGATCATGACTTGAGCCACAATCAAGAGTCAGATGCTTAACTGAGACTCTCAGGCACCCCTGTAATGAACTGATTTTAAATTCACAGGAGGGTTTTGTTTGGAGGACTTTAAAAAAGTTTTTTTTATTTTTTAATGTTGATACATTTTTTTTGAGCACGTGCGAGCAGAGGAGGGGCAGAGAGGGAGACACAGAATCTGAAGCAGGTTCCAGGCTGTGAGCTGTCAGCACAAACTGACACGGGGCTCAAACTCATGAACTGTGAGATAATGGCCTGAGCTGAAGTTGGACGCTTAATTGACTGAGCCACCCAGGTGACCCTGCATGTTTTTATTCAATAATTTGTTCTGGACTGCTTTCCAAATTAGCACATAGAGAACATCTGCATTTTCTTTTTAAACATCTGTATAGTAGCATAGATGTTCTATAGTTTAATCAGTCTGGGTGATTTAATCAATTGCTGGCCACATATTGTTTATAATATTTTCCTTTTGCAACCAGAGCTGCAGTGACTGTGTCACTTATTTTAAGTTGTGCTATAAGGTAAATTCCTAGAAATGGATTGCTGTGTCAAAGTGTTTAAATGCATTTATATTGCCAAATTGTGTTCCCTAGGAGTTGTGTCAGTGTGCATTTTTACCAGCAGTGTGTGGGAAGGCCTGTTTCTTTACACCCTCATTGATAGAGTCATCAAATACGGATTTTTGATGAGGCACCTGGGTGACTCAGTTGGTTAAGCATCTGACTTCGGCTCAGGTCATGATGTCGTGGTTTGTGAGTTCGAGCCTCACATCAGGCTCTGTGCTGACAGCTCAGAGCCTGGACCCTGCTTCAGACTCTCTGTCTCCCTCTCTTTCTGCTCCTTCCCTGCTCACACTCTGTCTCTCTTTCAAAAATAAATAAACATTAAAAAAAAAAAACATAAAAAATATGGATTTTTGCCAGTGTAATGGTTATGAAATATTTTGGTGTAAGTTGAGTATCTTTTCATATATTTAAGGTTTTTTGCATTTCCTTTTCTGTGATTTATATGCTCCTGACTTTGGGTCATTTTCCTATTAGGTTTTTGGAGCTGTTAAAATATTAGGAAGATTAGCTCTTTGTGATAATGAGCTGAAAATATTTTTTCTCAGTTTATCATTTGATTTTTTAGAGCTGCAAATTTGAACTCAGTTCTGTTTGATTTTTATAGTCCATTCTGTTCATCACTATAATCGTGTTGCCTCAAATGATACATGTTCTACATTCCTGAAAGATTCCCTTACTTGTATCTATTACTTAATACATGTAGCATTTTAAAACTGTCTCCTAATAACAATGTTTTCCCTCAATAGACACGGCATCAGCGAGGAGATACACATCCTCTCACTTTAGAAGAAATTTTGGATGAAACACAACATTTAGATATAGGACTCAAGCAGAAACAATGGTTAATGACTGAGGTAAGACTAGGCTTAAAATAGCATTAAGAAAGTTGGTTACCATGAAATATTTGCTGTAACTAAGATTTTTAATATACTGAAATCTGATAATAATTTTGACTTAAAAGAATTGGCATAGGGTCTTTGTTTTTGTTTTTTTAAACATACACATTTTAAGGTGGTTTGATTTATTGGTTTTCTTAAGATCTTATGTATCTATTTCAAAATGTCGAAGACTTTAGCATAAAAATTATAAAGAAGTCTGTCATTGTACCACTTCATTTAAGTTTTTCCAGAATAATTGCTTTTTTTTAATTGCTAAATTTAGAATGTATTTTGTCAAGTTGTATTGTTTTTATGTATGTTTTAGACATTTATACCATGAGGTAGTATAGGGATAATGAGATATTTGTTATGCTGTTACTACTATTATGATGTGATGGTGATATTATTGCGTCTAACAGATTACTTCAAAAACTAATCCTTAACATTGTGTATGTACACACATCATTGGAAGAAAAGAAACCCCACAATAATCAGCGACCATGCTAATTTAGAAATTAATAGCTTTTTAAAAATTCACACATTTCCCTCATTTCTACTTAAGTATGAAATGATAATTAAGAAGAATACTTTGTGTGACCAGTGCTGTATTCTAAAAATCAAATGTAAAGTTCCTAAAATATAACTTAATAATTTATTTTACTAAGCAAGATACTGTACTTGATTTTTATAAAATGAACAGTTAATCAGTAGCATTATAGCTCATTGTATCAGTGATGCATAAATAGTTGTAATCCACATTTAAATTCTGTTGCTTTACCCAATCTTGAAATTTCATGGACTACCAACATTAGTTTAAAATTATTACTACTTTTCTGTTCCCCCTCCTTTCTTCTTTGTTTCTTCTCTTTCTCCTTTCCAGGGTCAGGCTGGCAGCTGCAGAAGAAAATAAATAGGATAGCTCTTCTTTGAGGAGCTTTCCTTCTGATAGTAGCTATATAGCAGAACTAAGAATATAATTCATATTCAGTAATTCCTGCATTCCTACTCAGTTTCATTCTCAAGCTGCTGTTACCGGTAGATTTCTTATATGCACAAGTCTGGTACTTTTCAGTTCCTTCCACACCTATAAGTACCATTTGATACCAGGTGGGGCAGACTATTGATAAAGTCCTCCCAGGGTTATGTTTCTTGCATAGTGCCAGTATGCGATAAACTGTACTTTGAGGGTGGGATGGGCAATACCCAGTTCACTTGTTTATTAATGTTAACTGGTGTTTATTCTTTTTTTTTTTTTTTTATCTTCCAAGAGAATCTGGGTATAGTTTCTTCAAATCTGTTGTGATAAAATGGTTTTTCTCATTTAAATAATTGATGTAGATAATAAGTTTCTTTTATAAAAAGTGAGCAACATGGTGATCTCTACCTGTTGTTTTTGGATCCTGGATGTCCAGTATTTTAGATATGCTAGTTGATATTCGCAAGATACTTTTAACATACAACTATATTGGGTTTGATGTTTTTAAAATAATTAATAGAATTTAAGAATGTATATATGAGGTTTCCTTTTGTTAATATATCCAAATTCTGTCATCATTACAGGCATTAGTCAATAATCCGAAAATTGAAGTGATAGATGGGAAGTATGCCTTCAAGCCCAAATACAACTTGAAAGATAAGAAAGCCCTACTTAGGCTGTTAGATAAGCATGACCAGCGAGGCTTAGGAGGAATTCTTTTAGAAGACATAGAGGAAGGACTACCCAATTCCCAGAAAGCTATCAAGGTAACATTTCTTTTCTTTTTGTGCCTTAGTATAATTTGAATTAATAATATCTTGTTTTAAAAAACAGCAAGTGTTTTACAATTTTTATTTTTAAATGTTTATTTTTGAGAGAGGGTGAGAGGGTGCACGTGTGTGCATGAGCCGGGGAGGGGCAGAGAGAGAGGAAGAGGGAGAGAGAATCCCAAGCAGGGTCTGCACTGTCAGTGTAGGGTCCGATGCAGGGCTTGAACTCATGAACCATGAGATCATGACCTGAGCCAAGGTTAAGAGTCAGATGTTTAATGGACTGAGCCACCCAGGTGCCCTGGTGATGAGAACTTGTACAATTTACTCTCTTAGTAGCTTTTAAATAAACAATACGGTTTTATTAACTGTACTTAGTGTGCTATATATTACATCCCCATGACTTTTTTACTTATTTATTTTATAACTGATAGTGTATACTTTTTGACTCCTTCATACATCCATCTCCCATCTGCTGTGTCTGACAACCACTAATCTGTTTTCTATTGATGAGCCTTTTTTTTTTTTTTTTTTTAGATTCCACATAAAGGTGAGATCATACATTTGTCTTTTTCTGACTTATTTCACTTAGCATAATGGCCTCAAGGTCCATCTATTTTTTTGCATATGGCAAGATTTCACTCTTTTATGGCTAGATAATATTTCAGGTGTGTGTGTGTGTGTGTGTATCAGATTTTCTTTATCCACGTATCCATCAATGGATACTTAGGTTGTTTCTGTATCTTGGCTATTGTGAACAATGGTGCTGTGTGCAAGGGAGTGCATGTATCCTTTTCAGTTAGCATTTTTGGTTTCATTGGATAAGTACCAGAACTAGATTACTGAAGTATAGGGTTGTTCTATTTTCAATTGCACCAATTTACATTCACACCAACAGTGCATGAGAGTTCCCTTTTCTCCACATCTTCTCCAACAGTGATACCTTGTCTTTATAATAATGGCTATTATTAACAGGTGTGAGATGATACCTCATTGTGGTTTAGCATTTCCCTGATGATGATGTTGATTGTGTTGGTTGTCATTTGTAGATCTTCTTTGGAAACATGTATTTGTGATCCTCTTCCAATTTTTAAATTAGACTGTTTTTTTGGTGTCAGGTTCCATGAGTTCTTTACATATTTGTGATTTTTTTTTTTAATGTTTATTTATTTCTGAGACAGAGCATGAGTGGGGAGGGGCAGAGAGAGAGGGAGACACAGAATCCAAAGCAGGCTCCAGACTCTAGGCTCTCAGCTGTCAGCACAGAGCCTGACATGGGGCTCGAACTCACAGACCATGAGATCATGACCTGTACATATTTTTGTGATCTTAACCCCTAATCAGGTACACGATTTGCAAATATTTTCTCCCATTCAGTAAGTTGCCTTTCCATTTTATTGGTTTCATTTGCTGTGCAGAAGCTTTTTAGTTTGATGCAGTGCCACTTTTTTGCTTTTGTTGTCTTTGCTTTTGATGTCAAGTCTGACAAATCAGATTTGATTGATGTCAAGTCTGACAAATCATCTCCAAAGCTGATATCAGGAAACTTATCCACCTGTGTTTTCTTCTTCGTCTTTTATGGTTTCAGGTCTTATATTCAGGTTCTTAATTCATTTTAAGTTAATTTTTGTTAATGGTGTAAGATAGTGGTCCAATTTCATTCTTTTGCATGTAGCTGCCCAGTTTTTCCAGCACCACTTATTAAAGAGACTGCCCTTTGTGCATTGTTATTCTTGGCTCATTTGTCATAAATCTGTTGACCATGTATGCATATATGGGCTCTCTATTCTGTTTCATTGATCTGTGTAACACTTTTTTTTGTCAGTACTATACTCTTTTGATTACTGTAGCTTTGTAATATAGTGTGAAATCAAGAAGTGTGATACCTCTAGCTTTGTTCTTTCTCAAGATTACTTTGGCTATTCAGGATCTTTTGTGGTTCCATGTAAGTTTTAGGATTAGTTTATTCTTTTTGTATGGAAAATGCCATTGGAATTTTGATAGGGATTGCATTGAATCCATAGTTTGCTTTGGATAGTATGGCCATTTTAATAATGGTCCTCTTCCAATCCATGAGCATGGTGTATCTTTCCATTTATTTGTGTTGTCTTCAGTTTCTCTCATGAATGTCTCACACTTTGCAGTGTAGAGGTTTCTTACGTCCTTGGTTAACTTTATTCCTAGATATTTTATTCTTTTTTTTTTTTTTTTAAATTTTTTTTTTCAACGTTTATTTATTTTTGGGACAGAGAGAGACAGAGCGTGAACGGGGGAGGGGCAGAGAGAGAGGGAGACACAGAATCGGAAACAGGCTCCAGGCTCTGAGCCATCAGCCCAGAGCCTGACGCAGGGCTCGAACTCACGGACCGCGAGATCGTGACCTGGCTGAAGTCAGACGCTTAACTGACTGCGCCACCCAGGCGCCCCGATATTTTATTCTTTTTGATGCACTGGCAAATGGGGTTATTTTCTTAATTTCAGATAGTTTGTTATTAGTGTAGAGAAATGTAACTTATTTCTGTATATAGGTTTTGTATCCTGTGACTGTACTGTATTTATTCTAAAAGTTTGGTGAGTCTTTAGGGTTTTCTATATATGTCGTATTATCTGAAATTACTGACACTTTTTGTTCTTCTTTCCAATTTGGATGCCCTTAATTTCTTTTTCTTATTTAATTGCTCTGGCTAGCACCTCCAGTAATGTGTTGAATAAAAGTGACAGGAACAGGCATTCTTGTCTTGTTTCTGATTTTAGAGGAAAAGTTTTTGGTTTTTCACCAGTGAGTGTGATATTAACTGTGGAATTGTCATAAGTGGACTTTATTATGGTAAGGTGTATTCCCTGTATACCCAGTTTGTTGATGGGTTTTTTTTTTTTTTGTTTTTGTTTTTTATCGTGAGTGGATGTTGAATTTTGTCAAATGCTTTTTCTGCATTTATTGAGAGGTCATATGATTTTTCCAAGTTTCATGTTGTTAATGTGGTATATCACATTGTTTGATTTGTGCATTTGAACCTTGCGTCCCTGGAATAAATCCCATTTGATCATGGTATATAATCCTTTTAGTGTATTGTTGAATTCTATGTGCTAATACTGTGTTAGGATTTTTGTGTCTGTATTCATCAGAGATGTTGGCCTATCAATTTTTTTCTTGTGGCATCTGTGTCTGGTTTTGATATCAGGTTAATGCTAGCCTCATAAAATGTGTTTGGAAGTATTCCCTTCCCCTATTTTGGAAGAGTTTAAGAAGGATCGATATTAATTCTTTTTTGAATGTTTGGTAGAATTCATCAATTAAGTTGCCTGGTCTTGGACTTTTTTTGTTGGGAGATTTTCTTTTTTTTGGATCACTGATTTTTTTTCAATGTTTATTTATTTTGAGAGAGAGAGAGTGTGTGAGCAGGAGAGGGAGACACAGAATCCAAAGCAGGCTCCAGGCTCCGAGCTGTCAGCACAGAGCCCAATGCAGGGCTCGAATTCACAAACCGTGAGATCACAGCCTGAGCTGAAGTCGGGTGCTCAGCTGACTGAGCCACCCAGGGGCCCCGAGATTTTTCTTATTTTTGGTGTAGGCATTTATAGCTTTGAATTTCCATCTTAGAACTGCTTTTGCTTTATCTCATAAGTTTTGGTGTGCGGTATTTCCATTTTCTTTTGTCTCAAAGTATTTTTAATTTCTCCTTTCATTTCTTTGTTGACCCATTAGTTGTATAGTAGTATATTGTTTAGCCTCCACATGTTTAATGTGTATTTTGCATTTTTCTTCTTATAACTGATTTCTGTTTCCATACTATTGTGGTCAGAAACGATACTTGAGGGGCACCTGGGTGTTCAGTAGGTTAAGTGTCCAGCTTCAGCTCAGGTCATAATCTCGTGGTTTGTGAGTTTGAGCCCCATGTTGGGCTCTGTACTGACAGCACAGAGCCTGGAGCCTGCTTCGGATTCTGTGTCTTCCTCTCTCTCTGCCCCTCCCCTGCTCGCACTCTGTCTCTGTCTTTCTCAAAAGTAAACATTAAAAAAAAAGATGATATGCTTTAGGTATTCTTAAATTGATTGAGATTTGTTTTCTGTCTAACGTGCTATCTATTCTGGAGAATGTTCCATGTGCACTTGAAAAGAATGTGTATTTTGGGGGTGCCTGGGTGACTCAGTCGGTTAAGTGTCCGACTTTGGCCCAGGTCATGATCTCGCGGTTTGTGAGTTCGAGCCCCACGTTGGGCTCTGTGAGCCTGGAGCCTGCTTCAGATTCTGTGTCTCCTCCCCCTCTCTCTGCCCCTCCCATGCTCATACTCTGTCTCTCTCTGTCTCTCAATAATAAATGTTAAAAAATTTTTTTTTAAAAATAAAATGTATTTTGCTGTGTTTGGATGATATGTTTGGTATGTATCCGTTAATTCTGCTGTCCTGATGTATTAAGGCCAGTATTTCCTTACTGATTTTCTGTCTGGATGATCTATTCATTGATATAACTGGGGTATAAACTCTACTGTTACTTTATCACTGTCAACTTATTACTTTGTTAATATTTGTTTTATGTATTTTGGTGGCCCTATGTTGGGTACAAAGATATCCTGTTTTTGGATTGATCCCTTTATCATGATGTAATGCTGTCTTTGACTCTGTTACAGACTTTTGTAGTCTGTTTTGTCTGATATAAGTATTGCCAAGTCAGCTTCCTTTTGGTTTCCATTTGCAGAGAATGTCTTTTTCATCTCACTTTGAGTAGCTGTGTGTCTTTAGATCTTAAGTGAGTCTCTTGTAGACAGCATATACCTGGGTCTTGTTTTCATCTTGTCTTGTTTTATCCTTTCAGCCACCCTATGTCTTTTGATTGGAGCATTCAGTCCATTTATATTTGAAGTAGTAATTGGTAGGTATGTACTCATTGCCATTTAATTTGTTGTTTTCTTTTTTGTTTTTGTTCTGTTTTTTCTTCTTTTTTGGCTTTCTTCCCTTGCGATCATACTTTTCCTTAGTGTTTTGTTTTCCTTTCTCTTTATTTTTTTAGTGTATCTCTTATAGGTATTTGGCTTGTGTTTATCATGAGGTTCATACATAGAATCCTATGTATATAGTGGTCTATCGATGTTGATGGTCGTGTAAATTCAGATATGTTCTAAAAGCCCTACATTTTTACTGCCCCACCCCCGTTTTGTTTTCATGTCATATTTTATATCTTATTTTTTTGTGTTCTTCGACCAATTATTGTAGGTGTAGATGATTTTATTACTTTTGTCTTTTAACCATCACACTATATAGGTGGTTGATCTACTACCTTCACTATATGTTTACCTTTACCACTAAAATGCCTTCTTTTATAATTTTCTTGTAGTTACAGTCTTTTCATTTATAGAAGTCCCTTTAACATTTCTTATAAGGTTGGTTGGTTGTTGAATTCCTTTAACTTTTGCTTGTACGGGAAACTCTTTCCTTCACGTCTGAGTGATAATCTTGCTGGGTAGAGTAAGTTCTTGGTTTTAGGTTTTTTACTGTCATTGCTTTGAATATGTCGTACCATTCTCTTCTGGCCTTTGAATTTTTGTCTGAAAAACCAACTTCTAGTCTTAGAGGGGTTCTGTAGGTTGTAAATAGTTGTTTTTGATTTTAAGAATCACTCTTCCTCTTGGGGTGCCTGGGTGGCTTAGTTGGTTAAGCATCTGACTCTTGATTTCAGCTCAGGTCATGATCTCATGGTTTGTGAGATCGAGCCCCGCTTTGGGTTTTATGCTGACAGTGCAGAGCCTGCTTGGGATTCTCTCTTTCTGCCCCTCCCCTGCTTATGCTCTCTCTCTCTCTCAAAATAAATAAACCTAAAAAAAAAAAAAAATCAACTTTTTAAATTGTTGATAATTGTATTCTAGTGTATCTTGGCATAGCTCTTTTTTGGTATAGGTCTCTTTTGTTCATCTTATTGGGGACTTTCTGTATTTCCTGGACTTGGATGTCTGTTTCCTTTGCCAAGTCAGCGAAGTTTCCAGCCATTATTTTTTTAAGTAGGCTTCTTTCCTTTTTCTCTTCTCCTTCTGGGATCCCTATAATTTGAATATTAGTATGCTTGATGTTGTCCCAGAGGTTCCTTAAACTATCCTCATTTTTAAAAACTGTCTTTTTTCTTTTTGCTGTTCTGATTGGGTGATTTCCACTACCCTGTCTTACAAATCACTGATCCATTTTTTCTGTGTCATTTGATCTGCAGTTGATTCCCTGTACTGTAGTTTTCATTTCAGTTATTGTATTCTTCAGCTCTGATTTTTCAGCTTTTTACATTTTCTCTTTGTTGAAGTTCTCACCGTGTTCACCTGTTTTTCTCCTGAGTTTGGTGAGCATTTTTATGACTATTACTTTGAACTTTTTATCTGAACTATTTTTCAAAGTATTTTATGTCATGAATAATTTATATAAATAAGAATGAAAGGATGGTGAAAAACAACTTTACTGGAAATTTTTATAAGATTTTAACATAGCAAACTTCTGTATCAAGTGTATTTTGGCAAACACATCAGAAAGATGAAAGAATACTATTATACGTCTTTTTAGCAAAGTGAAATGGCAAAGGTTCATATCACATAGTATTGTACAGTGAATTCCTTCTTGTTGAAAAACTAACTGAAGGAAAATACCTTATATATTTAAGTCCTTAGCAATATGTCATTCAATCATTGATTCTTAAGCTTGAGGTGATTCATCTATGGTATTGTTGTCCAAAGACTTACAGGTTTAGATTTTATTTCTATAATGAATTTCACCATCATCAGAGTCTAGAGTGAGTGCTACTATCAGGCTTTCTGTATTCTTGTTCTCATTCATTAATAATGGTGAAGTATGTTCCGTTAGTTTTCTTGTCATTGCTCTAAGGCGCAGAAAATAAAAAATTGTGAACTGTCAAATATTTAATGAAAGCTAAAAGATAACAAAGACCACTCTGTAGTCTTTTATATTTTCTGAAAGATAATGCAATAGTTTGGGCAGTGCAATAACACAAATTGAATCACACTTCTAAGTGATAGAATTTCACTGTTTCACTATTATATTACACTTGTAGGTGATACAACCTTTCTTTCCTTTTTTAAAAAAACTTTTTACTCTTTATAATGTTTATTTATTTATTGAGAGGGGGAGAGAAAGCTGGGGGGGGGGCGGGGAGAGAGAAACCCAAGCAGGCTCCATGCTGTCAGCAAAGAGCCCAATGTGGGGCTCAAAACCATGAACCATGAGATGATGAGCTGAAATCAAGAGTCAGACACTTAAACTGACTGAGCCAGCCAGGTGCCCCACAATTTTAGCTTTTTAAAGCATAATTGGAAATAATTGCTAATGGTAAATAAGTGGCAAAATATTTTATTAAATTTTTTTTTTTCAACGTTTATTTATTTTTGGGACAGAGAGAGACAGAGCATGAACAGGGGAGGGGCAGAGAGAGAGGGAGACACAGAATCGGAAACAGGCTCCAAGCTCCAAGCCATCAGCCCAGAGCCCGATGCGGGGCTCGAACTCCCGGACCGCGAGATCGTGACCTGGCTGAAGTCGGACGCTTAACCCACTGCGCCACCCAGGCGCCCCGTGGCAAAATATTTTAAAGTAGAGGGAAAGTAAGAACACTAAGATCACACAATTTTTCTTAGATTAATAAAAGGCTCCAATGGACCTACATTAAATTGCAACATAGGTTGGATTTTTTCAAAAATAAGTAAGGTTTCTTTCTGTACTTTGGAAATCTCTAAGAATAAAACTCTTGAAATATCAATACATAAAAGTAGTGAGAATTGCTCATTGAAAGAAATTTGAGAATTAAAATTGGGTATAGTAGACCCTAATGGTATACTGAAGGTTAAAAGAAATAGGAGTCCTGGGGCACCTGGGTGGCTCAGTCAGTTAAGTGTCCAACTCTTGGTTTTGGCTCAGGTCATGATCTCACGGTCATGGTTTCAAGCATTGCATTGGGGTGCATGCTGACAGCGCTGAGCCTGCTTAGGGTTCTCTCTCCTCTCTCTTTGCCCCTCCCTGGTGCACACGCGCTCGTGTTCTCTCTCTCTCTCTCTCTCTCTCTCTCTCTCTCTCTCTCTCTCTCTCTCTCTATCTCTCTGTCAAATAGACTTACAAGGAATACTACTTTTTTTTTTATTAAAAAAAATATTTTGTTGGGGGGAGGTAATTTGGAAGTTAACTGAAAAAAATTTTGTTTTTTTGTCTTTTAAGGCTTTGGGGGACCAGATACTATTTGTAAATCGTCCTGATAAAAAGAAAATTCTTTTCTTCAATGATAAGAGCTGTCAGTTTTCTGTGGATGAAGGTGAGCCTTTCTGTTTAGTTTTCAAATATTACAAATACAGGGTGACAAATTTATATTTATAATCCTATTATAGGTGTGCCTGGGTGGTTCAGTCAGTTAAGCGTCCTACTTCTGCTCAGGTCATGATCTCATTGTTCATGAGTTCGAGCCCCATGTCCGTCTCTGTGGTGAGAGCTCAGAGCCTGGAGCCTGTGATTCTGTGTCTCCTTCTCTCTCTGCCCTTCCCCCCGCTCCTTGCTCTGTCTCTTTTTCAAAAGTAACATAATTCTCTGTTAACAAATTTTGTAGTAGTGCTTTTTTAGCCTTATCTTTTAGAACACAACTAATCTTCTAACATATTGTTTCTGAGAATGCAATTTGAAATATGGAATTTGAAAGATTTTAGGTTATTTGTACTTGTAATCATATAGTAGGTTAGATATTTTATGCTTATATGTCAGCGGTACCAGTTTATTTCTTTATTTCTATTATTTTACAAATACTACATATCTTGATGTGAAAGCTTGATGCAGGATGGGAAAAAGAACAAAATTCTGTTGGTGACCAATATTAAGTAATTTATAAGTTGATTATCAGATTGGATAGGGAAGATGACTTTTTTCTCTGACTCTTGTAGAGTCAGATGCTAATAAGCTTATGGTGAATCTCATACTAAATGTGTGATGCCTGTGTTTGGATTTTAATTAAAAATACTTCATTAATACTTGTCAGGTAAAATAGTTAAACAAGGGTTTAGTCATGGGAAATCTATACCTATACAAGTAGAAATTCTCACTTAGGGACCCTGGGTGTCTCAGTCAGTTAAGCGACTGACTTCAGCTCAGGTCATAATCTCGCAGTTTGTGATTTGGAGCCCCACGTTGGGCTCTGTGCTGACAGCTCAGAACCCGGAGCCTGCTTTGGATTCTGTGTCTCCTGTCTCTCTTTGATCCTCCCCTGCTTGTGCTCTGTTTCTCTCTCAAAAATAAATAAATAAAAATTCTCATTTAAACATGTGTGAGACTGTACTGTAAATTTGTATTAATTTTGAACTAAAAAGGCAAGAAAAGAATTAAACACCATTTTAATTATAAAAGTTGAAAAGTAATACAAACTTACACCAAAATATCTTAACATTATAGAATTACATAAAATAAAAAAGTAATATTAAATTCCAAATAGTGAAACTATTGTTATGCATGCCTGGTAGTCCTAGTGACTTTCGTTTATTGTATTAAATAAAAGAGTTTCTGTTGAAGGAATAATTTTGTATAAAAATGCACATGTAATTCTTGTCCCTTTAGTAGCCCATACATGTCTTACGATTTTGCAATTTTTGCAATAGCTCTTAAGTTTTTCTTTTATTTGTTATCTGGCTGCAGATATTAGGCTTCTGGTGCTTGTAGATAGGAGTTTAGTCAACCTGAAGTTACGCAGATGACCATGATTTGTTTTAGGAAGTAGAATGTTGTGTTTTGTTGGAAAATCATGATTGAGAGTACCTTGTATATAGTTGGTTCTCAATAAATGTTTTTTACTGTAAATAAAAAATTTCAAAGCATTCCAGTTATTCTGTATTGCACTTTCTAATAAATAAAGTAAGCTTTCTGTATGTCAATAAGGTAGTAGTGACCTTCTATACACTGTAGTGATACTCATTTAAGAAAGTTTGGCTTAGCAGTTTTCGTATTGCTTGAGTTGCTTTTTGAAAACTTTTATACTTGTCATACTGATTTGACACTTTGAAAAAACATAGTGGTGGACTTGATCCTTAAGATATTTACAAGTTTAAAAAAAATAGCTGATTCCTTTATTCTTTGGCATAGCTAATCCATTTGAAAGCAATTTGCAGTATTAAAAAAAAATCACAAGTATCACGTGTTCCAATAGGAAGATCTTACAATGAAAAGCAGATACATTTTTCCTTTCACTAATTGGAGGCCCTTTCATTTGTGGCCATACTTAACTGGGTTTACTTAAAATTTTTTTTGTTTTTAGTGTTTGTTTATTTTTGAGAGACAGAGTGTGAGTCAGGGAGGAGCAGAGAGAGAGAGAGGGAGATACAGAATCTGAAGCAGGCTTCAGGCTCTGAGCTATCAGCACAGAGCCCAGTGAGGGGCTCGAACTCACAAACCGTGAGATTGTGACCTGAGCTGAAGTCGGACGCTTACCAACTGAGCCACCCAGGTGCCCCTAACTGGATTTATTTTAATTCTTTGAGTGGTTTTCCCCTTATAATATGGTTATATTTTTATTTCTTGATTTTTCAGCTTGAAGTATTATAATGACTTTTTCTTACCATGTTGCTGATTCCACCTGCTGTCTCTCTTCTTCACTTTCTAATATAGTATAGCACTAGTTTTAGTTCCCCCTACCATTTTTCTTGATACCTTTATCAATCAAAACATTCTCTGGGAATTTTTAGTATTAAGTCTGCTCTGCAGATGGCAGCATGGTGTAGCATATCTGTTGTGTTATGTAGATGTGTAATTTGAGGCAAATGTTGAGGTTGCAGTAGCTTGCTAAGAATAGCATGGACCTCTAGGTTTTCTTGGTAAAATTTCATTGGAGAAATTTTAGGAGTATACTTAATTTCCGCTGTAATCCTCACACTAAACATTATACCAAGCCATTATTTTCTGTCCCCTGTTGCGATTTTTTGTGGATATCACTGTTTTAACTTTGCTCAGCCTTTTCCTGTTTGCGTTATCTTTTTCTAAAGTTCTATTCTTTAATATTATCCCTATTTTCATTTGCTGTTTTATATGGCCTTTGTTGGCTTAAACTCTTCCCATCTCCTTATTACTTGGTTTATAAGGACAAGATGAGGATTTTCACTTTTTTTACCCAGATTATAAAAGTAACCATATATGCTTGTTCGTAAAATCCTACACATTTAGAAGTAAGTTGTGTAAGTTGTTTGATGTTTATTTTTCTAATTTTCTAATTTGCTTTTTCTCTGTTGGAGATATTCTATAATGCCATATGGCTATTTAGTGTTCCATTATGTAAGTGTACCTGATAAATGGATTTTTAAGTATTTAATAATGCTGCAGCAAATATTCTTACACACCTTACATGCTGGATATGTGTATGTGTTTTTTATGTTATGAAATAGCTGTATATATCTGGAGATATTGGGAAGGTAAATTGACAGATTATGCATCTATTAAGATCTTTGTTGTTTCTGACTTAGTATATGTTGAAATATATTACTAGATTTCCTAATAGTGAACTGTCCTTACACTCCTAGAATAACCCTTTTTTTATGTTCTATATTTCTGGATTCTTTTCCTGTATATTAAGGATTTTTGCTTCAGTATTCAGTGTTCTCTTTTTTGTTTACTTTCTCAGGATTTGTTTTGGGTGTGATGCTGGATACATCCAAACAGAAGTACTGTTTTTCCTTCCTTCCATCATTCCTGTCCTTTTCCTTCCCTTTCCCATTCTTTCCTTGTGAGAATATTCAATTCCTTGAGGATTTGAACACGAAAACTCATGGATGCATGTGTCTGGCTGTGGCTGCTTTGACAGCATTCTTCATATCTTCTTTGGTTATGTCCTTCATAAAGTTTCCTACCTTGTGAATTTTTGGCAATCTGTTCTTTCCTAAAATCACTTTTAATTTTCAAATTTAATAGCATATGCTTTTGCAGAGTGTGGCCCTAGAACGTGTTTAATTTTTTTGTGTAATTTTCCCTTTTTATTGTTAACTTTTTGTATTTGGGCATTCTCCCTTATTTCTGTATTATGCTGTTGGTTTATCTATTTTACTTTTGTTGTCGTGTTTTTGTTTTAAGGGAACATACAATCAGATCACCTTTTACATACTAAATTTTGATTGACTACTTCATATGAGCAGTGACTGAGCAAACATTAATATCTGCCATTGCCTTTTGGTTGTTAATTTTGCCAGTACTTCCTGTATGTTTTCCTGCAGAGTTTTTAGCTTATAAACATTCTTGACAATCCTAGTTTAAGGACTGTATCCATAAACATTATAAAGCATCCCCTCTTGGTTGTAGTTCATATTTTTTTTTACTTTAAAGTCTGACTTTATCTCATTATTCTTTTAATCCCTTGCCCTTTTTTTTGACTGATATATTTTTGCCCATTTTTTTGTACCCTGTCTTTTGTGTATATATTTCCTTTGTAGTTGACATACAGTCGGTTTTAACCTTTTGAAATGTCATTTTATATTTATTATCTTTAATATGTGATATATTCGCCCCGTTATTTGTTTGGAAATTATATAATTTGGGGGGGCTCTTTTGTGTATATAAAGTGATTCTCTTTATATCTCTAAGTAATTTGCTTAAACTTATTGGTATCATTTTATCAACTTCGTTCTTTTGTTTTTATTTTCTAATTGACACTTTTTGAAATTTTGGTAATGGTCTATTATAGTGTATTCATGAATTCATTTATTCAACAAATATTTACTGATGTCCTATTATATGCCGCAGTCATTTTGTTAAATATAGGGATACAGTAGTGAACAAGGTAGACCATTCTCTGCCTTTGTGGAGTTTATATTCTAAAGGATAAAGTAGACAATACAAAAAATAAAAATGATTACAGATTGTATCAAATTCTAGGAAAGAGACAAATGTAGTATGTGCAAGCCAGTAAAGGCATGGGGGATAGAGCTCAGAGAAGACCGCCATGGATGGAGGAGCCATGGAATGAGGTGGAGCCAGCCTTGCAAAGTACTGGAATGGTGCCCATGTGTGTGCTGTTGTGGGGGAAGTGGGGTTCAAGCAGAGAATAGTGAAGGCAAAGGTTGTAGTAAAGACTTTGATTTTTTTCACAAACTAGTGGTTTTTTATCCTTTATTCATCAGATTCAGTGGGCCTTGAGTAACAAATACTTTGTAACATCTTCTTTGCTCTTATAAAATGAAATTTCAAGATGATACAACCTACTTTTAGACATAATTTCTTAGAAGTCAGTATAATACTGGGACGCCTGGCTGGCTCAGTCGGTAGAGCATGTGACTCTTAACCTCAGGGTTGTGAGCCCCACATTGGGCATAGAGCTTCTTTAAAAAACAAAACAAAACAAAAAACTGTAATACCCTAACTGTAACAGAAAGGAGAAATAAAAGGAATTGATTTATATTTTATAAAAAATTTATTTCAATACTTTTAATATTTAATCTGTTCAAGCACATATTGGAATATAAAAAGAATATAAATAATATAGTTGTTGACCTTTATGTGTAGAGTCACTATGGGATGCGATGGCTACAGATGGACCAGTACAAATGTCATGATGCAGTAGCAACCTATATACCATGATCAGTGTTTTCCTTAAGCGGTAAAGAACTCTTGGCAAAGGTCTGCAAAATACAAAGTGAAGTTTTTCTGTGACTTGCAAAGGTTAATCATACTATATTCTCTGTATAATATATCTTGTATGTTGCTAGGAAATCATGTGTATATTAAACCACTATAAAAAGTACTTTATATATGTATATAGAATTTGGTTGTAGGCTCAGTTATCATAAACTGATGTTTTTCATTAATCTTTATCCTTTCAAAGAAGGATGGCTGGAGGAAGAAAGGTTTTTCAACAAGGGCAGTATTGATATTTGGAGCTGGGTGATCTTTTTTTTTTTTTTTGGTGTTAGAATTGTTATTCTGTATTGTAGATGTTTTGTAGAATCCCTGGCTGCTTTAGATGTCACTGCCATACCTTTCCTTACAGCGCGACGACTAAAAATGTACCCAGATATACCAAATGTTCCCCCAGGAGGCAAAACTACTTGTGTTGAGAATTCTGTTGAAGGTACGATTTATGTTTATAAAATAGACAACAGTTAATTAAGATATGTTGTCTTCAAGCTTCTTTTCATGAATTTTTTGATTCAGCACATTCACTGATACAACGGATGTCCAAGTGAATAAGGTTTCTGTTCGTGAGCTCACCTAAGACAGAGGGAAGATTGACATAGGAACTCATATAGTAGCTCTTGCATACTGTCATTGTGATGTTCATACAGTGGTGTAGAGACCCTGGGGGAATGTCATCCACAGGAACTTCAGAGGTGGGACAGTGTTCTTTTAGTTGAAATTGTCAGTATGGCATAAATCACTAATTAAAAAAAAAACTGAGTCTTTGCTAATGGTATAAACAGAGAATGCCCCCTGAAAGTTGATGCATATCGTAATATTTATCTTCCTTACTCTTTTTTCATATTTTACTCAAAATGGTTTGTACTGATTGTATTGATGAAGATTTTTGTTTTAACCCAGTAGGTGGCAGTCATGGGTAGAGATGAAATCTTGAATGAGGACGCTTTCAGTCATGCTTAAGATTACCCTTCATTTTATCTGTAAATAGAAGCAAATGTCCTAAAATGAGATGTAGCAAACAAGTAAGGAGAGAGTTTATTTGTAGTAATTTAAAAAAATCAAATAGGTAAGTGAACACAGCGTAGCTGAACTTAGGTATATGTCTTATTTCACAAAAGTGTTTCCTTATATCAGGATCGTATTCATTTAGAGGCAGTATAAATGCAGTGGTTAAGAGGATGGTTTGAGTAGTTAACTGTTGGTTTATATCTTAGCTTTGCTCCTTGTTTGCTTAGACAAGATACTTCTGAGATTCCTTATCTATAAAGTAGGAGTAACGGTATCTGTCTTGTCCTTATGAGAATTAAATGAGTTAATATGAAAGTTCTTAGAGCTTGGAACAGAGCCTGGCGCATAGTAAGAATAGTAGTAACAGTAATATTAGCTATTATTAGTAGAATTAGAAATACCAAATAGTACCAAAATATTAGGTGTTTAAATCTTACCTGATTATTTATTCACATTTCCTTAGCTCTCTGGCTGATTGACTAAGTGGATCTGTAGTTTTGTGTTTTGTTACATAGCAGAGAGCCAGAGCCAGTTTAGCAGCCTGAAGCCACATTTGAGCTGATCTTTTGCGGAAACATAACGTTAATTGGTGTTCCTGGTGACAAGTCCAGTGACAACGCTGATTTTTCTTTCATTGCTGCTATTTTCTTTTCTACCTGGAAGCTTAAACAATTTAAACTTTATCCTTCCAATATAGGACTTCTCTCAGAAACTCTCTTCCTAGAGCTCTGGTGCTGTTTTATTTAGTTCATTATTTTTTAATGGCTATATGATATTCCATTTTATGGATGTGCTTTAAAACAGTTTTTCCGATGCTCCACAGATGGAAATTTAATTTTTGTTTTCCTATATGCTATTATAAATAATGCTTAATACTTACACATAAATATATGTGCACTTGCCTCATTATTTCCATATTGTAGTTTTCTTGAAACAGAATTGTGAGATCAGAAGGTAAGGGATATTTAAAAAATTTTCTTTTCCTTAAAAAAATTTTTTTTAATGTTTATTTATTTTTAAGAGAGAGAGAGAGAGAGAGACATGCAGAATCCAAAGCAGGCACTAGGCTCCAGGCTGACAGCACAGAGCCTGATGCAGAACTCTAACCCACCAACTGTGAGATCATGACCTGAGCCAAAGTCAGACACTCAACTGACTGAGCCACCCAGGCACCCCTAAAAAATTTTCAGTACTTTGCCTAATGCCTTTTGTAAAGTTCGCACCAATATTTTGGGACCAAATTACCCCTTCACCTCAGTATATGGAAAAGTATCCATTTCTTTACCCTCACCAGTACCAGATGTTTTTAGTTGTCTTTGCCAGGATCATAGAAAATAAAGATGATCTTGAATGTATTTTTCTTGCAATGACTTTATAAAATTAAGAAAAACAAGATTATTTCTCTTTGTACCTCTGTCAACTATATATTTTCTGTCCCCCCCATACATTAAAATGTAATTAAATTTCGGATCCTGTGGAATCCTGCCTCTAAAATTTGGCCCTGCTTTCCAGTGTTCATCTTAAGTATTTGTGCAGCTGTGATACATTTATATAGTATATGTAATACTTAAATACTGCAACAGCAGTAAGCTAAGGAAAGGCAGGGATTAATGTAGAAATGTTTTATTGAAAAATAACAAAGATATTGAAGAGTTTTTTTATTCAGGGATTTTCCTCTGAAAATAGCTCAAGCATCACTTTTCTAGCAAAAGAAAGTAGTTAAATTTTGTTTTCATGTACTTTCAATTCCATTGTGCCATTAAAATTTATATTGTATATTCTTTTTGGTGGTACATTAATATGTATATTAGCTTTCTAGACCATTGCTGTTCCTTGTAATAGGTATTATTACCTGTGTAGTTGTGTCTGAAGAGGCCTGAAGTATATGAGCTCTGTACAAATCAAGGTAGAACATCACAGTAGTTTGTCTTTCAAAGAACTGAACCTTTACAATGCTGGTAACATAGATGCTTGGTAAAAAGTGAATTGACTGAAATTTACCATTGAGTAAAAGAGGTTTTTCTCATCTACACTTTTATTCTCTTTATCTTTTTTCTTCTACAAGAGAAAAGTATACAGTTTAATTGTTATGCATTTATATTCTGTAATACTTACTCTAAATAAATGAATACAATTTTTACACATTGGTAGCTAGAATTTAACAAGTTATGGGTTAAAACGCCTGAACTACTTTGTGGGTGGCATACTTCCTTCAGCAGTTGTGGTAAATTAGACATATAAAATTCTGGTTTGGTATAGATTTTAAAACAGTGTTGTGTGCTTTCTTGGAATTAGAGTGATGTTTTTATTGCTGACTTGGAAGTCTGACCTGAAGCTCTTTTCTTTCACATAATCCTGTAGCGAGCACAGCTAGTTGCATTAATCACATTGTTCATTGCAGAAAAAGTGGATAGTTGGGGACTTCTGGCTTCCACTTAAAATGGAGAAAGCTGGTCAAAGCACTGTTCCACCCCTATAGCAATAATAATAAGCCCTAGACAACTGCAGATTTTTACCTGAATCCATCAGAGAGCTTAGGTTCCAGGGCAACCACTTAACCTGAAATCTAAGGAAAGATGGGCACCTCCAAGAAAAGAAGGGATGCAAACACTTGTTTACCTGAGACAGATAAAGAATGAACACCAATCAGAAGAATTCAGTTAAACATTTTAATGAATTGCTGCTGGCTTAAATTGGACTGGTGGGAAGATGTAGAATCCTTGGGGGCCGTGAACGCATGGGAATTCACAGCTACTTGCAGGCTCTTTTCCACAGACTTCACTGGATGCTAACAGAAATGATCGAGCCTGGGGGGGTGGGGGGGGGGGGAGAACGACTGTAGATGCTTCAGGAAAGACATGAAGCCCTGTCTTAGTCCTTCCTGCCTCTCTACTGTGTGACCAAAGCCTTAAACTGTGGTTTGAATAGAGCAGAAAGAAAACCTTCCACCCCTAAGGAAGGGGCAGGAATATGTCCTGGGCCCAGAACTTTAGCAGAGAGGGATGGGCAGGAACATTGAGAAGGCCACAGACCAGCTACCTAGAACATAGTACTTGGCTACGACCAAGGCTTAATCAGAATTTCAGAGAGCTACCACCCCGTACCAGGCTAAGAGATGTAGAGTAATGGATAACAGTGGAATTCTGTGAGAGTTCCAAGAGCTTGGAGGCAGACAGACCATAATGAGATACAGCCTAAACAGAAGACCTAGAACTGCAGATTGAGTAGGCGCTGAGAAAAACTTTGGCAAACAAGCCTCTACCCTAAACACAAGGTGTGACTAGAGCAATTTGAAGCCTGTGGTGCGTTATGGGTATCCAGTACACAAGTACTGGAAATTGTTAGACATGGAATTTAAGATAACTATGATTTATATGTTAAGGCTTCTGGTTTTGAAAAGGCAGGCAATGTGTACGGTCAGGTAGGATATTGGGGCGCCTGGGTTGGTTATGTGTCCGACTTTGGCTCAGGTCATGATCTTGCAGTCCATGGGTTTGAGCCCCGTGTCAGGCTCTGTGCTGACAGCTGAGAGCCTGGAGCCTGCTTTGGATTCTGTGTCTCCCCCTTTCTCTGCCCCTTCCCCACTCATGCTCTGTCTCTCTCCATCTCTCAAAAATGAATAAACGTTAAAAAAAAAAATAAAAAAAGATGAAGTAGGATATTTCAAAGAGGCATGATAAGAAAATCAAATGAAAAGTTTAGAAGTGAAAAACACAGTAACAGACAAAAGAACTCATCAGTAAATTTGGCATAACCAAAGGAAGAATCTGTAAACTTGAACATAGACCCATATGAATTATCTAAACTAAAATACAAACAGAAAACTGAAAAAATAGAACACCCATTAGCTATGAGATAATATCAAGTGGTCTGAATATGTAATTTAAATCTCAGAAGAAAAATAGGACAAAAGAAATAATGGCCAAGGATTTTGAAAAACTAATGATAGACACCAAAGATTGAAGAAGCTCAGAGAATTTAAGGCAAGATAATCCCCCAAAACAAATGACAGAAAAACAGCCAGACATTTATATTCAAACTGCTGAAAGTTGAAGATGATGACAAAATACTGATGGGAGTTAGAGGAGGAAGCTCTTTACAGAGGAAAGAATTGTCATTTGAATCTATGGAAACCCGAAGACAATGCAATCACATCTCTAAAGAATCAAAAGGGAAAAAAATTTCAACCTAGAATTCTGTACCCAGCAGAAAGTCTGTCCATGTATGTATTTGTTTGTTTGTTTAAAAATGTTTTATTTTTGAGAGAGAGTGTGTCAAGAGTGCGAGCAGGAGGGGGGCGGGGAGCAGAGAGAGAAGGAGACACAGAGTCTGAAGCTAGCTCCAGGCTCTGAGCCGTCAGCACAGAGCTGACACAGGGCTTGAACTCACAAGCTGTGATATCATGACCTGACCCAAAGTCTGACGCTTAACCGACTGAGCCCCCCAGGTGCCCCAAAAACGGTCTTTTAAAAATGAAGGAGAACTGGTCTTTCAGAGTAATATTCTGTCAGTTATCACAGAAACTGAGATAAGGCATTGTCATTAGACCTGCATTAACATATAATAATGATTTCTGGTAAGGAAATTACTTTTAAATTACTTTTAAAAATGTCTAATAAAAATTGATTCTTGGGGTGCCTGGGTGGCTCAGTCAGTTAAGCATTCAACTGCAGCTCAGGTCACAATCTCACAGTTCATGAGTTCGAATGCTGCGTTAGGCTCTGTGTGGACAGTTCAGAGCCTGGAGCCTACTCTGGATTCTGTGTCTCCCTCTCTCTCTGCCCCTTCCCTGCTTGTGCTCTGTCTCTTTCTCTCAAAAATAAACATTTAAAAAAAAATTAAAAATATTTTAGTAATTGCTTTGAAAGATAGCTGACTATAAAGCAAAAGTAATAGAAATCCATTTTATGTTGACAGCAAATATAAAAGTAAAGGTTATGACAGCTCAAAGGTCAGAGGGAAGACTATTATAACATCTTTACATTACATGTGAACTGGTATAATTTACTTGCAGCTACACTGGGATTAATTAGACATGTATTATAAATCTTAGGACAACCACTAAAACCATTGTTTTCAAAAAATAAGTAACCGCAGTTAAAAATTCTGTATTGTACATTTGAAAGTTAAGAGAGTAGATCTTAAAAGTTGTCATCACAAGGGAAAAAATTGTGTGGTGATGGGTGTTTAATTACTGTGGCAGTCATTTTGCACATATCAACCTAAACTTAATACAGTTTTAAGTGTCAGTTAAGTACTCAATAAAAAAAATGCATAAATAAGGTGCTAATAGATATAAAATGTAATCAGAAAAAATACATTCAGTTAATCTACATGAACACAGAAACAGAAGGAAAAAACGAGTACACGGACAAATAGAAACAGTAAGGTGATAGATTTTATTCCAACCATATTAATAATTATGTTAAATGTAAATCATGTAAATATACGAATTAAGACAGATTTTCATCTGTTTAAACATCCAAAATCATCTAACATAGTTTTCACTGTTAAACTGTTCAAACATAATAATTAAGGCAGATGTAAATTGTCTACAGATGATAATTAAGACAGATTTTGAGATTAAATACAAAAGCAAGACCCTGGTATATGCTGTCTATAAGAAAATCACTTTAAATATGAAGACATGGGTTAAAAGTAAAAAGATGTACTGGTGCAGCCACTGTGGAAAACAGTATGGATGTTCCTCAGAAAGTTAAAAATAGAAATCAGAAAAGACCCCAAATAGCCAAAGCAATCTTGAAAAAGAAAACCAAAGCAGGAGGCATCACAATCCCAGACTTCAAGCTATACTACAAAGCTGTAATCATCAAGACAGTGGTACTGGCACAAGAACAGACACTCAGATCAATGGAACAGAATAGAGAACCCAGAAATGGACCCACAAACGTATGGCCAACTCATCTTTGACAAAGCAGGAAAGAGTATCCAATGGAATAAAGACAGTCTCTTCAGTAAGTGGTGCTGGGAAAACTGGACAGCGACATGCAGAAGAATGAACCTGGGCCACTTTCTTACACCATACACAAAAACTCAAAACAGATGAAAGACCTAAATGTGAGACAGGAAGCCATCAAAATCCTTGAGGAGAAAGCAGGCAAAAACCTCTTTGATCTTGGCCGCAGCAACTTCTTACTCAACACGTCTCCTGAGGCAAGGGAAGCAAAAGCAAAAATAAACTACTGGGACCTCATCAAAATAAAAAGCTTCTGCACAGTGAAGGAAACAATCATCAAAACTAAAAGGCAACCAACAGAATGGGAGAAGATTTGCAAATGACATATCAGATAAAGGGTTACTATCCAAAATTTATAAAGAACTTATCAAACTCAACACCCAAATAACAAATAACCCAGTGAAAGAAGTGGGCAAAAGACACGAATAGATACTTCTCCAAAGAAGACATCCAGATGGCAAACAGACACATGAAAAAATGCTCAACATCACTCATCATCAGGGAAATACAAATCAAAACCACAATGAGATACCACCTCACACCTGTCAGAATGGCTAAAATTAACAACTCAGGCAAGGACAGATGTTGGCGAGGATGCAGAGAAAGAGGGTATCTTTTCACTGCTGGTGGGAATGCAAGCTGGTGCAGCCACTCTGGAAAACAATATGGAGGTTCCTCAAAAAGCTAAAAATAGAACTACCCTACAACCCAGCAATTGCACGACTAGGTATTTATCCAAGGGATACAGGTGTGCTCTTTCGAAGGGACACCAGCACCCCCATGTTTACAGCAGCACTACCAACAATAGCCAAAGTATGGAAAGAGCCCAAATGTCCATCGGTGGATGAATGGACAAAGAAGAAGTGGTGTATATATACAATGCAGTGTTACTTGGCAATCAAACAGAATGAAATCTTGCCATTTGCAACTATGTGGATGGAACTGGAGGGTATTCTGCTCAGTGAAATTAGAGAAAGACAGAAATCATATGACTTCACTCATATGAGGACTTTAAGAGACCACACAGATGAACAGAAGGGAAGGGGGACAAAACAGAAGAGATGCATAAATATGGAGAACAAACTGAGGGTTACTGAAGGGGTTGTGGGAGGGGGAATGAGCTAAATGGGTAAGGGGCACTAAGGAATCTACTCCTGAAATCATAGTTGCACTATATGCTAATTTGGAGGTACATTTTAAAAAATAAAAGTAAAAGAAAGAAAGTTAGAACTGTCCTACCATTCAGTTGCACTAGTGGGTGTTTACCCAAAGAGTACAAGAACACTAACTCAAAGGGAAACCTGCACCCCTATGTTTATAGTAGCATTATTTACAACAGCCAAGATATGGAAGCATCCCAAGTGTCTGTTGATTGATGAATGGATAAAGAAGATGTGGCATAACCCAGGCTGCTCTAGCCCAGGGTGGCCTGTGGATGGCTAGCCTGGCCACAGCTCCAGTTTCTGGGCCAGCTGACCATGCTGGGCAAGCACCAGCACTTCCAGGAACCCAAAGTTGATTACTGCAGAAAATATTTCCTATTTGGCTTCAACATTGTCTTTTGGGTGCTGGGATCTCTGTTCCTGGCCATTGGCTTATGGGCCTGGGGTGAGAAGGGAGTTCTTTCCACAGTCTCCATGTTGACAGACCTGGGAGTCCTCCACCCCATGTGGCTGTTTGTAGTGGTTGGAGGTGTCGTGTTGGCACTGGACTTTGCTGGCTGCATTGGGGCTCTCTGGGAGAACACTTAACCCCTCAAGGTTTTCTCCTTGTTTCTCAGCCTTGTCTTCTTCCTGGAGCTGCAAAAAGGATCCGAGCCTTCATACTCAATGACTGGATTTAAGACCAGTTCAATTTCTTCCATCAGCAATAATGTCAAGGATTGTCAGGATGACATTGACCTCCAGAACCTCATTGACTTTGTTCAGGAATATTGGTTTTGCTGCAAAGCCTGAGGGCCTAATGGTTGGAACCTCAGTATCTATTTCAACTGCCCCAACTTGAACCTGTGCCAGGAGCACTGTGGGGTACCCTTCTGCTTTGTCAGGGACCCAGTAGATGTCCTCAACACCCAGTGTGACTATGATTGCTGGCTCAAACTAGGGCTGGAGCAGCAGGACTCCATCCACACCAAAGGCTGCATGGGCCAGTTTGAGAAGTGGCTGCAGGACAACCTGATCATTGTTGCTAAGGTCTTTGTGGGCATTGCCCTCCTCCAGATCTCTGGTATCTTCCTGGCCCAGAACCTTGTGAATGACATCAAGGAGTCAAAGGCCAACTGGTGAGGCTGTGACACTGGGTATGGCCACCCTACTTTCCTACCCAGGGATCACCCCCTGCCACTGTGCCTGTGATGGGCAAGGCTGCAGGTGCTTCTGCTTGGACCTGAGCTTCATATGGAGCTTGAGTGTGGGTGTATTGTGTGCTCATGAAGGAAGCTGTGTGCCTCTGCCCCTGGGCTGCCTGTCCTGGAGCTGTACGCATGGAGGGTAGGTGTGTTTGTGTGAATGTGCACAGGGAGCCACCATCTCGACTGCTGTTGGGTGGTGGGCTCTCAAGGAGACTGGGAAAGACATAGCTTAAGAGGGTGCAGGCCAGGTGGGGTGGGAGGGGTCTGCCGTGTCCCCACCCAGGCCGGTACACATTTCTGTGCATATGACTCTCTAGGCAGGCTTATGGCTTGCTGTTGCCTGGGACACAGCCTCACACAGCTTCAGAGCTGTCTTCTCTACTGGCTGTGACCATGACCCTGCCAGGAGCCCACTTTGGCCTTAGTGTCTCAGACTCCAAAATGTGTCCAAAAATTTTCTCTCCCTGCTTTCAGGATCAAACATGATGATGGCTACAATGGCTACAGACTACTCAAATAAACAAAACCTTGAACTGTCCCCCCCCCCCCGCCCAAAGATGTAATATACTTATGTGTGTGTCACACACGCAATATGCAATATTATTCAGCCATAAAAAAGAATGAAATCTTTTTAACAACATGGATGGAGCTGGAGAGTATAATGCTAAGCTAAATAAGTAAAAGGAAGACAAGTACCGTATGATTTCACTTGTGGAATTTAAGAAACAAGACAAATGAGCAAAGGGCGCGTGGCGGGGGGGTGGGGGTGGGGGACAAGTTAAGAAACACAGTCATTGACAACAAACTGATGTTTACCAGAGGGGAGGTAGGGTGGTGGGATGGCTTAAATAGGTGATGGGGCTTAAGGGGTGCACTTGTCATGATGACTACCAGGTGATGTATGGAATTGTTGAATCACTGTATTCTACACCTGAAACTAATATAACACTGCATGTTAAGAAAAATAAACTTGTGGAGCACCTGAGTGGCTTACTTGTTAAGTATCTCTTGATTTTGGTGCAGGTCATAATCTTGCAGTTGTGAGATTGAGCCTTCCATTGGGCTCCATGCTACGTGGAGCCTGCTTGGGATTCTCTCTCTGCCTCTCCCCCAATTGCGCATGTGCGCACTCTCTCAAAAGTAAACTAAAAAAACTAAAAAAACTTGTACACATAAAATTCTCTCTCCCTTGAAAAAAGTAAAAGGGTATAAAATGATAGGCCATACAAATACTAACCAAAGGAAAGCTAGAATCAAAGTAGACTTGAGAGCAAATTACCAAGGATAAAGAGGAATATTATGTAACGATTAAGGATTTAATTCTCCAAGAATAAGTCCTAAATATATACCTAACAACAGAGTTTCCAAAGTTACAAATAGATAAAACTGAAAGGAGAAAGACATTCACAGTTAAGATTGAAGTCCACAACACTTCTCAGTAATTAAACAAGTAAATGGCAAATTAGTATGGATATGAAAGTCTTAACACTATCAACCAACTTGACCTAATTGACATTTATGAACAGACTATCCAATAAACAGTAGAATACATACATTTTCCAGTGCACTTGAGATAGTCACCAAAACAGATGGTATTCTGAGCCACAAAACCTTAATGAACTTAAAAGAACTGAAAGCATACAAAGGATGTGCTTGGACCATTATGGAATTATACTGGAAATTAGGGATATATTTGGAAATTCTCCAAACTATTTGGACATTAAATAACACGTTGAAATAATTCATGGTTCAAGGAGGAAATCACAAGGAAAGCGGAAAAAAATGTTGAAATAAATGAAACAATATCAAAATTCTGGGCTGCAGCTACCGCAGTGGTTAAAGGGAAATATAAAGCATTAAATGCTTATGCTAAAAAAGAATATTACTTTGGGGCACCTGGATAGCTCAGCCAGTCGAGCATCCAACTCTTGGTTTTGGCTCAAGTCATGATCTTGTGTTTCATGGGTTTGAGCCCCATGTCTGTCTTCACAGCTGGCAGTGCAGAGGCTGCTTGGGATTCTCTCTCTGTCCCTCCCCTACTTGTGCTCTGTCTCTTTAAAAGTAAATAAACTAAAAAACAAAACAAAACAAAACAAAACTTTGTATGGATATACCACATTCATTTATCCTTTCCTCCGCTGATGCACAGTTGAATTGTTTCTACTTTTTGGCTTTTATGAATAATGCTACTATGAACATTTGTGTCCAAGTTTTTGTGTGGACTTGTTTTCATTTCTCTTAAATCTATACCTAGGAGTGGGATGTGGTAATTCTTTAACTTTTTGAAGAATTGCCAGGCTGCTTTTGCAGAGTTGGCTACATCACTTTATATTCACACCACCAATGTTTGGGGGTTCCAGCTTCCCCACATCCATGCCAACACTTTGATTTTAGCTATCTTTCTGGTGTGAAATGAGTGGTATCTTATTGTGGTTTTGATTTACATTTCCCTAGTGACTAATGGTGTTGAGCATCTTTTCATGTGCTTAGTGGTCATTTATCTATTTCCTTTTGAGAAATGTTTATTCAAATTCTTTGTCCATTTTAAAGGTTAGGTGGTTTTTAAAAATTTTTTTATTTATAGAGCTCTTTATTCTGGATACAAGTCTCTAATAAGATACATGCTTTCTGAATATTTTCTTCCATTCAGTGGGTTGTCTTTTCACTTCCTTGATAGTGTCCTTTGAGGTATAAAAGTTTTTAATTTGGATGAAGTATAGTTTATCTGTTTGTCTTTTGTTGCTTGTGCTTTTAGCGTCCTAAGAAAACACTGCGTAATCACAAAAATGTATTCTCCTGTTTTTATTTCTAAGGGTTACAGTTTTAACTCTTACATTTAGGTCTTGGATGATTTGAATTAATTTTTGCATAATGTGTAGTGTGGTTCCAAAGATATTCTTTGGAAAGTTAAATGTTTATTACTACATCGTAATATATATTATGGTGGGACTCAGCCATCCTACTCTTAGATTTTTACCCACATTCACTCAAAATCCATATGCATTTATAAATATCAACTCTATTCTTAAGTGCCCAAACCTGGAAATAACTCAGATGGCCTTCAACTGTCCCTTAATTGCCTCCAAGTGTGGTACATGCTTGCAGTGGAATACAGCTCAGCAACAAAAAGGAACAAAGGTATTGACATGCCCAGTAGTGTGGATAAATCTCAGTGTCATGCTTAGGGAAGGAAGTCAGAATTCAAAAGGCTGCATATTGTCTTATTGTAGTTATATGACACATTTATGATATTCTTGGGAAATAAAACTATAGGAACAGATAATCGTGGTTGCCAGGGGCTTAGGGTGGGTAGAGGGGTTGACTTTGGAGCACAGGGATGTTTTTTGCACTCATGGAATTGTTCTTATATTGTTTCTGTGATGGTGTTCACATGACTTGTATGTTTGCTAAAACTTCAGGAACTGTACACCAAAACGTGTAAATTTGGTTCTATATAAATTATACCTTAATAAAAGGAAGATTAAAAAGTAGTTACTCAAAAGTATGTTTCCCTTTGAGGGTGGTGTTTCTCCCATCGCAAAGCAGTTTTCAGAGTTACCTCAAGGCTACTTTTCTTTGCTGTTTGCGCTCGTGTCACTTTACCCTGAGTAAAAAGTGCCGTTGTTCAGGGTTGTATTTGTGTAGGATCACTAAGAACATGAAATACTGCCAAGTTTTTTTCATCCTTCCCAACCACAGTCTGCCTTTTCTGCCCGGTCGCACTGCCACACAAACCGTGTGTATTCTTTACAGATGTCCAGCATGTAACACCATGTTAGTGACAGTTCTCAACAAGTATTTGTTGGAGTGCTGAGAAGGAAATATTAATTGTTTATATAACCTCATCTGCTTAAATTATACTTTAAAAAATGCTTATTTTGAGAGAGATAGTGTGCACGCATGCACATGTGTGAGAGCAGGAGGAAGGGCAGAGAGAAAGAAAGAGGATCCCAAGCAGGCTGTGCGCTGTCAGTGCAGCATCCGATTCGGGGCTCCATCTTACGAACCCTGAAATCATGACCAGAGCCGAGATCAAGAGTTGGACTCTTTGACTGACTGAGCCACCCATGCGCCCTTTAAATCATACTTTTTAAATAAGAAGAATCTAAAGCCATGTATATTAGTTTTCTATTGCTGCTGTGACAAATTACCATGAATTTGGTGGCTTAAAACAACACAAAGTTATTCATTTACTTTCTGTTCTGGAAGTTTGATGTCTAAACTGGGTGAGCAAAGGCTGCCTTCCTTCTGGAGATTCTCAGGGAGAATTTGTTTCATTCCCTTTTCCAACTTGTAGAGGAGCCTGGATTTCTTGGCTCACGGCCCTTAGTCCTTCTGGTGTCTCCTACTGTCACATCTCCAGTGACTCTCCTACTTCTCTCTTTCCCTGATACGGATCCTTTGATTACATTGGGCCCACCAAGATAATACTGGGTAATCTCCCCATGTCCAGATTTTTAATCCTATCTTCAAAGTCCCTTTTGCTATATAAGGTAATACATTCACAGGTTCTGGGGTTTGAGATGTAGACATTTTGAGGGGAAGCATTTTTCTGTCACACACAAGAGAAATCATTTAATAATGTCAAAAATTTAGGATTAGTATTTTAGAGGGTGAGGTGAATTGAGAAATGTCCTTGTATTTAGAGGTGCAAAATGGATAATAATACTTGTGAGGAAAAAGGAAGCATCTTAATATACAAGGAAAATGCAGGAAGATGTAGTACATTGCTATATGAGAATCTGTTCCTTTTAAAATTTTTTTTAATTTTTATTTTTTTTAATGTGTATTTATTTTTGAGAGAGAGAGGGAGACAGAGTGCGAGCAGGGGAGGGGCAGAGAGAGAGAGGAGGAGACACAGAATCTGAAGCAGGATCCAGGCTCTAGGCTGTCAGCACAGAGCCTGATGTGGGGCTTGAACTCACAGACCACGAGATCGTGACCTGAGCCGAAGTCGGACACTCAACCAACTGAGTTACTCAGGTACCCCTGTGCTCCATTTTTTAATGGCAACGGCACACCTTAACTCAAGTACTCTTAGAGCCCGAGGTCTAATTTGGATGTAAGAAAAAGCAATGTGTTTTAATTATAGTAAGCATAATCCTCCTTATTCTTAGGTTGTGACGTATTTAAGAAAATTTACTAGTAATATGTAAGTACCTCAGCATGTTAAAATTTTTTTTCAACAATAGTATAGCACAAAAGTGGAAATCCACCAAGCAAACTATTTGTTCCTGCCTGGGGATATACCTTGGTGTGTGTTTTTCCAGACCTTTATGATTCATTTCATATGTGTGTACTTTCTGTCTTTAAATAAATTTTTAGAATTTTAGTTTTTTCTATGTAAATGAGATCATCCCATATCTGTTAGCCCGTCCTTTTCTTAGGTATTTTATACCACTTTCATTTAGTGGTGTTAGCACCTAGAAATAAGAGATGATAGATGTTGGATGATGATAACTGTAACAGGTATAGATAAGTGCTTTTTTCTTTGCAGGCAATACATACATTAGCTCATTTAATATGCACAACTCTGTGAGACAGGTATTATTATCATCCCTGTTTGCAGATCAGGAAACTGAGGCAGAGAGGTTAAGTGACTTGCCCCGTGTTACGTAGTAAATGGAATGACTGGATTCACATTCAGGCTGTCTGGCTCCCAGGCTGTGTGCTGTACAATTCTGCTGAGTTTGCATTTCACAGGGAAGGTCTCGGTATAGCCCAGATGTGAATGCATTATTTGGTAAAACCTCTTTACCGAGTTTGCTTATTTCCTTTCCTTCCCTGGCGTACTTTCTGTTACACAGTTTTCATTCTTAGTTCGAGTGGGACAGGGATTTCTTCAGTTCAGAAGCTCCAATCTGAGTTTATAAATTCTAGCCTGTTTTTTTCCTTGTTACAAGATTTCTAAATCTGTTCCTGTTTTATTTACCTTTATAGTTAGAGCATGCCTGACTTTCATGATACTTGGAGGTCCTCTGCTGAAACCCATCATCTGCCTTTAAATTCAGAATCCCCTAATCATTTGCTATTATTGAGGGAAAAAAGAGAAGAAAATCCTGACCGAAAAAGAAAACAGTGCCCAGATTTTTTTTTTTTTATTAAGCATTTAAAAAAAATGTTTATTTTGAGAGAGAGTGCATATGTGCACGTGAGTGGGGGAGTGGCAGAGAGAGAGGAAGAGACAGAGAATCCCAAGCAGGCTCTGCACTTTGAGTACAGAGCGTGATATGGGGCTTGATCCCATGGACCGTGAGAGCATGACCTGAACCAAAATCAAGAGTCAGATACCTAACCAACTGAGCCACCTAGGCCCGCCCCCAGATTTTGGTTTCTAAACAGCATTCTCCAATAAAGGCAGTCAGGACTCCTTGATGAATTGGTTGATTTCAAGTTTGGGGAAATACAAGATGAGCTTGGAACATCTTTTGGTACCTGAAAATAAGTGCTCAACAAAACAAACAAAATTACCAAAGAATAAAAAGTGAAGTAAAAAAGATACAGGAACAATTTGAAGGGGATCTCAGTGACCAAAGCCAGCATGTTTGAACAACAAAATAATGATAGTAATCAATTGTAATCCATGAAATAAGTATCCATGAGTCCATACTACATCAAATAAACAACTGGACAAATGGAGGAAAAATAGTCCTTCCTTATAGTAGAATCCTAATTTACACATCTGGAAGGAATGATGGAAATAATTTGCCATTAGGCAAACCCACAAGTAATAATTGTAGGCAGGAGCTGTCTGTGGATGCTAAAGTTAGCAAAAACTATGATGAGAAACAGAGTGTTTGCTTAGTCTCAGTAGATTTCCCCATAAGGTCCTTATTAATTACAAAAGGAAAAATAATAGCTTCATGGTGGAGAACTCTGACAATACCAGCTTAACCAGCGATCAGTTTCAGCCTCAGTAATAGACACTGACATCATGGACGCTTTGCACTGAGAAGGGCACAGCATCATTTCTGTGATATTCTTGCCAAAAATGCACTACCTCAATTTAATCGTGAAGAAAAGATCAGACAACCCCCAATTGAGGGCCATTCTATAAAATAACTGCCCCAAACTCTGTTAAGTCTTTATGACCTCTTAGTCACCCATCTCTAGGTATTTAGTTTCAAAAATTTCTTCTGTTAATAAACTTTTATAACTCCTTATCCCCATATAAAACTTTGGTTCCCTATCTCCCTTCTTGTTTGTTTTTGCTGAGAGGGAAAGGAAATGGAGTATACAGAGCTCAGAGAATGATCAGGAATTTTGAATTATTTCACTGGAGAGAACTGATTTTTGGACTAAGTGTCAACTGCTCTTCCTCAGGAAAGCAGGGAATTCTCAATGACATGGCCCTTCATTTACTAGACTAAGAATAGAACACTACTATTCTGGCCAGTCTGTGTTCCCAGTCTGCTACTCACTGTCCAGCACTTGAGTGTTTTTGTCTTCCTTTGTTGTTGTTTTAAGTAGGCTCCACACCCAGCGTGGAGCCCGACTTGGGGGCTCAAACTCAGGACCCTGAGATTAAGTCCTTAACCGGACTGAGCCACCCAGGCCCCCTCACTTCCTTTGTTTTTATAATGAAATCTTAGATGTGCTAATTTAGACCAGAGGAGATCCTATCTAGGCCTGGCTTTCTATCACAGATGCTATAGCTTGTAAATATCTGCTGTAAAATAACTACTATCTTGTTGGCAGAGTTTCAGAAACTTTGGAGGAGTGTCACCGTAGATTCAATGGATGAGGAGAAAATTGAAGAATATCTGAAGCGACAGGGTATTTCTTCCATGCAGGAATCTGGACCAAAGAAAGTGGTAAGTAGTCTCCTGGGAAAAAAACCCCAAAACCTGAAAACATAATCCTCTGTTCTTTGAACTGTGAGCCTGCTCTCTGTTCTCTCCGAAGAACTGGTAATCAGTTCTCCCTTCCAGTTTTTTCTCAGCGTCCTAATCAGTGATCTTAGATGCAAGCCCGATTATGTCCGGTGTATTGAGGGCCACAGGTGCTCTCTGCCCTCTGGTGCCCCCACATCTGCCCCCTGGTGCTGCTACCCAGCCATGTGAGAGCTTTCCTCATTACGCCTCCAGCCCTTGTGCTAGCAGTGACTGCTTGTAAGTCAAGTCATACTGAATGTTTTCTAGTGCCCACGTGTTGCCCTCCCAGTTTCTAAAAGGAGCTTGCTTCATCATCTTGGCCTTTAAGACCTTAATTGTGCTCCCCTCCCCTTGCTCCATGAGCCCTGTGGTCTTGGCACCTGGCTCTGCCTTAGCCCTGATCACATTGAATTGTCCTTGCTGACTTTCAGATTCCTTAGGAACCAGATACTATCTCTTAGTCTCAAAGCTTGATCAGAGGAGGGATTTGTAATTGAAAGATGACTTGTGATCTAATTGCCTTGTACCAGCTAACCAGTTGTCTGTAGTCCAAGGACAAACCCAGTCAGGGGAATAATTCACCAACACCCTAGACTGTAGCTGCTCTGCTCCTCCCCTTTCCCAGGTGTACCGTCAGTCTTTGTAGCTCGCCTTCTTTGTGATTGTGTGTGTGTATGTTTTATGCAGTGAGTTTTTAAGACTCCTTAAAAGGCAGGATTTATTGCCCAGTGATCTCCGTGAATTAGTGTGGTTGCAGCATTTTATGAGGTATTTTTTCCTATCATTGCTTTGTGGGGTTTTTTTAATCGTGTGATTTTAAATTTCAAATGTACAGAAAAGAATGGAGAATACTATTTAACAATTCTTTGTGTGCCCGTCCACTCCCCAATTTTGCCATATTTCAGATCCTTTTTTTATTGGATATACTTAAACCTAATGATAGAGATGAAAAACAAAGAGCTTTACTGTCTCTTTTTTAATCCACTTAGTGTGGAGAATAGTTGTGGTAAGGTAGTCTCAATGGGGGTGTGCACAGCACCATAACACATGCTCCGTTGTGCTGGGGATTGGTATGGGAGGCTGGGCCACTGAGCAGGAAAAAGGTTTCTTTGCTGCTGGTTTGAGTGTCATTAGTAAATCCTCACCATTCTGCTGCTCTGAATATCTGTATCTGTTTTTACTTTTCTTGTAGGCCCCTATTCAGAGAAGGAAAAAACCTGCTTCACAGAAAAAGCGACGGTTTAAGACCCACAATGAACATCTGGCTGGAGTGCTGAAGGACTACTCGGACATTGCTCCTAGCAAATAGCCAACAGTTTTATTTGTGAGCAAAGAGTTCAGTACCATGTCAAGGTCTTTCTTGTTGATGCTGGGCTCTGAAGACTGTCTTCCCATTCTATTTCTTAGGACTGAGGAGAGGAGCAGTTCAGTTTACAGAACAAGAGCAAATTACCAAACTCCAAGCGTATTTTAATTGAATGGGCTAATGTGATATTCCCTGTTAACCTTCTGTTACTTCCGGGGAAAGGCGCTTAGCATGGCATGCAAGTGTCTTTGCTACTTATCTCTCTTTCTAAGTGGTTCCTGGTTCCATTTTTCTTCCTTTAGAACAAGTTTGCAGATAGTCTTGAATGCAATTTTGTTTGTTCCGAAAGGACATATTTATAATAAAATCACTGTAGAAGGAACTCGAAGATGTTCGTGGATTCAGTTTGTATTCTTTCTGTTCTTGGCAGTGGCAGACGGCAGCTCCGGCCTTTCACTCCCACAGGATGCCTGTTTGGGACCTTGTCGGACGCTGTCATCTGTGCTGTGGTGCTGAACACACGGATTTCACAATTGGAACACACTGTGTCCCCTTTGTTAGCAAATGTGACAAAGATACACTGCATGTGATTTTTAATGTTTTATGAGCATAAGTCAGTGTTATTTGCTTTTTTTAAAGTTTATTTTGAAAGAGAACACGCATGCGTGTGTAAGAGTGGGGGAGGGGCAGAGGGAGAAGGACAGAGAATCGCAAGCAGGCCCCGCACTGTCATTGCGGAGCCGGCATAAGTCAGTATTTAGCTTCTTGGATTTTGCAAGTCATGGGCTCATGCCATCTCCATCGAAGGTGGATCGAGTCTTCTGGCCAACCTACCCTGTCCCGCTCCTCCTCATCGGATCTGACCATGGTGTTTTTCGGGGGGAGGCTCCCTCTATCTCCTCTCCCTGTCACTGGCCGAGCTCATGAGAGCCGTTATCTAATCCATGGGTTCGTAACAGTTATGGTAATTTATAGGAAGTCTTCGTGGTTGTTCCAGCCTTCAGTGGCGGACTACCTGTTTCCTTCCCTCTGCTTGTTATATGGTGTGGGAGTCTTTAGGGTTGCTCCATACAGTCTGCATATCATAAATTGAAATTGCGGTGGATTATAAAAATCAGGTTCAGTGCTCTCAAAAAAGGTGTGATGGCAAACCCAGAGTGGCAAGCACTCTGTGCAGATGATGAGGGGTTTTTTTCTGTTTTAATTTTTATCCTTTCTATTTATTTCTCATCCATTTACATAGTCCTCTTACTGCTTACGTCTTTCTTACGTGCCAGCCCCAAAACATGGCCCCAGAAGATGTAAAACTAAGGCTCCCCATGGTAATTTACTTGTTTATTTAAAAGCTTATTTTTTTGTTTTTGAGAGAGAGCACGCAGGAGAAGGTGAGAGAGAGAGAGAACCCCAAGCAGGCTTTGCACTGTCAACGCAGAGCCTGACACTGAGATCATGACCTGAGCTGAAATCAAGAGTTGGACGCTTACCCAACTGAACCACCCAGGTGCCCCTCCCCATGGTAATTTAGAACATGGGAAACTCAACATGCCTTTGTTTCAGTTCTTTTTTTTTTGGGCGGGGGGGGGGGGGGGGTGTGCATGGGTGGTTTTGCCAGTAAGGAGAAACTTTTCAAACATTAAATGTCTTATGACACAAAACTAGTTTTCTTGTGAAAATTCTGGTGCAAGCTTATCTCCAAGTATACCTACTTTTTTGTGGTCTATATGCATCAGCCGGTTTTATTTTCCAGTCTTATTGAGATGTAACTGACATAAAGCATGAGTTTAAGGTGTACAGTATAATGACTTGACTTACATATATTATGAAATAACCACAAGAGATAATATCCACCATCTCATATAGATACAAAAAAATAGAAACAAATTATTTTTCCTTGTGGTGAGAACTCTTAGATTTACTCTTAATATATATCATATACCTTTCATATATACCATACAGCAGTGTTAACTGTAGTATATCACATCCCAATACTTATCTTGAAACTGGAAGTTTGTACCTTTTCACCACCTCCATCCAATTTCCTCTGCCTGACTCCTGCCTGTGATAACCACAAGACTGATCTCTTTGCCTTTGAGATTTTATTCGTTTGGTTTCACATATAAGTGAGATCACATAGAATTTGCCTTTGTTTACCTGTCATACTTCACTTAGCATAATGCTGTCAAGCTTCATCGATGTTTCAAATGGCAGATTTCATCCTTATTACGGCTGAATAGTATTCCGTTAATATTATTTCATTCCATCCACAATTTTTATTCACTTCTCTGTTGATAGAAACTTAGGTTGTTTCCATGGAGATGCAGACAGCTCTTCCATATAGTTTTTTGTTTGTTTGTTTGTTTTACTTTGGATGTACTCCCAGAAGTGGGATTGCTAGATTACATGGTAATTCTGTTTTTTACTTTTTTTGAGGAACCTCAATATTTTATATATATATATATAGAGAGAGAGAGAGAGAGAGAGAGAGAGAGAGAGAGTCCCATTTGTTTATTTCTAATTTTGTTGCTTGTGTGTAGTATTCAAAAGATCATCATCTACCCATGTCAAGGAACTTTTTTCCTATCTTTTCTTCTAGGAGTTTTATGGTTTCCACTCTTATATTTAAGTCTTTAATCCATTTTGAGTTAATTTCTGGGAGTGGTATAATATTGAGGTCTAGTTTCATTCTTATATGTATGAATGTCCAATTTTTCCAGCACCATTTTCTGAAGAGACTCTTCTTTATTGACTGTTCTTGGCTCCCTTGTCAAATACTAGTTGATACTATTTGATACTGTTTTAATTACTATAGCATTATAGTGTAGCTTGAAATCAGGAAGTGTGATGCCTCTGACTTTGTTGTTTTTTCTCAGGATTGCTCTAGCTATTTGGGGTCTTTTGTGGCTCCATATAAATTTTAGGAGTGTTTTTTCTGCCTCAGTAGAAAATGCCATTGGAATCTTGATAAGGATTGCATCGAATCTGTTAGTGTATAGGAAAGCTGCTGTTTTTCGCATGTTAATTTTGTATCCTGCAACTTTACCGAATTTGTTGATTAGATCCAGCAATTTTTTGGTGGAGTCTTTAGGATTTTCTTTATTTAAAATCATGTCATCTGCAAATAGAGACAGTTTTACTTCCTTTCCAGTTCTGATGCCTTTTATTTTTCTTGCCTGATTGCTCTGGCTAGCACTGCCAGTACTATGTTGAGTAGGAGTGGTGAGATTGGGCACCCTTGTCTTGTTCCTGGTCTAAAGGGAAAGCTTTTAACCTTTCACTATTAAATATTATGTTAGCTGTAGGCTTGTCGTATATGGCCTTTATCATGTTGGTATGTTCCTTCTGTATCTGATTTGTTGAGTTTTTATCATAAATGGATGTTGAATTTTGTTAAATGCTTTTTCTGTATTGATATTTTTTAGATCATTCTGTTGATATGGTGTATCACATTGATTGATTTGCATACGTTAAAGTGTTGTGGCATCCTAAGGATAAATCCCGCTTGATCGTTATGAAAGGTCTATTTAATGTGTTGTCAAATTTGGTTTGCCAGTATTTTATTGAGATTTTTTTGCGTCTGTGTTCATCAGGGATATTGGCCTGCAGTTATTTCTAGTAGTGTTCTTTTTGGCTTTGGTACCATTGAAATGCTAGCCTTGTAAAATGATTTTGGGATGTTCTCTTTGAGTTTTTGGAAGTTTGAGAAGCATTGGCATTAATTCTTTAAATGTTTGGTGAAATTCAACTTGAAGCCATCCTGGGTCCTGGGTTTTCTTTTTTGGGGGATTTTTGATTGCTTATTCAGTTTCCTACTAGTAATTGGTCTGTTTAGATTTTCTGCTTATTCCAGATTTAGACTTAGTAGGTTGTATTCTGTTGGTAGGTTGTATTCCTGGGGCACCTGGGTGGCTCAGTCTATTGAGCATCTGACTTTGGCTCAGGTCATGATCTCACAGTTCACGAGTTCAAACCCTGTGTTGGGCTCTGTACTGACAGCTCTGAGCCTGGAGCCTGCTTCTGATTTTGTGTCTCCCTCTCTTTCTGCCCCTCTCCCACTTGTGCTTTCTCTCAAAAATAAATAATAAAAACATTTTAATAACAAAAATTTTTTTTTAAGTTTTCCATTTTGGGGTACCTGACTGGCTCAGTGGAACATGTGACTCTTGATCTTGAGGTAGTGAGTTCAAGCCCCATGTTGAGCATAGAGCTTAAACAAAAACTTATTTTCCATTTCTTCTAGGTTGTCTAGTTTGTTGGTATACAGTTCATAAGAGCCTCTTATCCTCTGTATTTCTGTGGTATTTGTTGTAATGTTTCCTTTCTCATTTATAATTGTGTTGATTTGGATCCTCTCTTTTTCTTGGTTAGTCTAGCAAAATGTCAATTTTATCTTTTCAAAGAACCATCTCTTTGACTCCTCTTTTCTATTGTTTATCTGTTCTGTATCATATTTCTTTTTGGTCTAATCTTTATTATATCTTTCCTCCTGTTCACTTTTGGCTGAGTTCTTCTTCTAGTTCCTTAATGCTTGGAGTTATTTGCAGTCTTAACGTTTTGTCTAAAGGTGTTTATTGCTCTGAACTTCGTTTAAGAACTGCTTTTGCTGCATCTCAAGTTTTGGTAGATTGTGTTTGCATTTTTGTCTCAAGATACTTTTTAATTTCCTGTTTAATTTCTTCTTTGATCCATTGGTGGTTCAGGAGAGTGTTTAATTTCTATATATTTGTGAATTTTCCAGTTTTCCTTCTTTTATTAATTTCTGGTTTCATACCATTGTGGTCAGAGAACATACTTGGCATGATTTTAACCTTGTTAAATGAAATGTCCTGAGACTTAATTTTTGGCTTACCATATGGGTTATCCTAGAAAATGTTCATGCGTGCCTGAGAATGTTCTGTATATGTTTGTTAGGCCAATTTGTAAGTATTGTTCAGATCTGCTGTTTCCTGCTGGTTCTTTGGATGATCCATCCATGTTGAGTGGGGTATTAAAGCCCCCAGCTACTAATGTTTCACTTTATTTTTCCTTTTAGCTCTGTTAGTTTTTGCTCTATATATTTAGATATTCTGATATTGGTGCATAAGTATTTATAACTGTCAGATCTTCTTGAAGAATTGACCCTCTTATCAATATATGATGATCTTTGTATCTTTTTATCATTTAAGAAAATTTTATTTATTTATTTTGAGAGAGAGAGAATCTCAATCAGACTCCACACTGTCAGTGCAGAGCCTGACCCGGGGCTTGAACTCACAAACCATGAGATCATGACCTGAGCCAAAATCAAGAGTTGGACACTTAACCAAATGAGCCACCCAGACACTCTTTTACCAATTTTATAAGCCTATTTTGTCTGATAAATGTGCAGCTACTCTTGCTTTTTCTTTTTTTTTTTCATATCATTTCCTTGAAATATCTTTCACCATCCCTTCATTTTTTGTATATGTGTATCTCTCTTTTTTTTTTTCTTCTTTTTTTAAGTAGGCTTCATGCTCAGCCTGGAGCCCAGTGTGGGGCTTGAACTCACAACCCTGAGATAAGACCTGGATGCTTAGCTGACTGAGTGACTGAGGAGCTCCATTCTGTGTGTGCCTTAAGGCTAAAGTCAATGTCTCGTAGACAGCACTTCATTGGATCTCGTTTTTTAATAGGTGTTCTGTGTGTATCAGTTGCAGAATTCACTTAGGCTTAAAGGAATTATTGACGGGCAGACTTATAGTTGCTATTTTGTTAAGTTTTTTAGACTCATTTTTGTAGTTTTATAGATCCATTATTCCTTGTGTCAAATTTTATTTTTGTGTCTTTTTTAAAGACACAAAATTTTTATTTTGTTAAATTTTTATTTATCTTGAGAGCATGGGAAGGGGACAGAGGGAGAGAGAATCCCAAGCACGCTCTGCACTAATAGCCACAACCAGCACGATGGGGCTTGATCTCACGAACTGGGAGATCATGACCTGAGCCAAAGTCAAGAGTTGGCCACTTAACCGACTGAGCCACTCAGGTGCTTCTGTTTGTGTGTTTTTTTTTTTTTTTTGATGTCTTTTGTATCAATATGCTTTGACTTGTTTATCATGCTCCTTTGTGTAATTACTATAGGTTTTTCCCTGTGGTTGCCATAAAGTTTATATAAAATATCTTAAAATTGTAACACCTTATTTTAACCTGATAACTTCAATAGGATTTCTCAACCTCACCTTTTACTTTTCCTCTTGCTCACACTTTGTTACTGATATTAAAGTTTATGTATTTTTAATACTGTGTAACTAATAACAGATTATTGTTATTGTTCTTTTTCCTGTTTATTTTTTAACTTTTAAACTAGAGTTCTAAGTGAACTGTGCACTGTTATTATGTTACAGAATCTGACCTTGACTATATTACCATTACCAGTGAGTTTTACTTTATGGTGGTTTTTCAATGTTAATTAGTGTCTTTTTACTTTCAAGAACACCCTTTAGCATTTCTTGTAAGGCAGGTCTAGTGGTGTTGACTTCCCTCAGCTTTTGTTTTTTGGGGAAAGTCTTTATTTCACCATTTCTAAAGGCCAGCTTTTCCAAGTATAGAATTCTTGGTTGACAGGTTTATTTTTCTTTTGACATTTTGAATAGGTCATCCTATTCTCCCCTGGCTTGAAATGTTTCCGATTAGAAATCCTCCGGTGGTCTTATATGGGTTCTTTGTAAATCATTTCCTTTTCTCTTGCTTTCAAAATTCTGTCTTTGACTTTTGACAATTTTTTTTAACATGTCTTGGTGTATCCCTATTCAGGTTCAACCTATTTGGGGTCCTCTGGGCCTTGGGATCTGGATGTATCTCTCTCCTAGGTTTGGGAAGTCTTTTGCCATTATTGCTTTACATACACTCTCTCTTCTCCTTCTGGAATTCCCATAATGTGAATATTGTTTCTTTTGATTGTGTCCAGTAAATCCTGTAGGTTTTCTAACTCCTTTTCATTCTTTTTTCTTTTTGCCCCTCAGACTGGATAATTTCTAGTGTCCTTTCCCCCAGTTTGCTGATTCTTCTACATGGGAGAGTCTGCTTTTCAAACTTAAGTTCTTCAAGTTCTTCAGTGGGGTCACTTTATTTTCAGTTCTAGGATTTTTTTAACGCTTTCTATTTCACTATTGAACTTACAGTTTTGTTCTTTGATTGTTTTTTGACGTTGTCTGTGTGTTCTTGTAATCACTACATCTCAAAAGGAATATCTGGAATTCTTTGGCAGTTCACAGATCTCCATTTGTCTCAAGACTGTACATGTTTACTTTGGCACAGACAGTTTGGTTTTCTGGACGTGTCTGCTGGTAATGTCATTGGGCAGGTAGGGCTTGCTGTCAGGTCTATTTCTTGAAGTCACTGCCCGGGCTCTGAGCTCAGGGGTGCTGGGGGTGTTACTGGCTGAGATCAGTCGGGTAGGACTGCTGGCTTGGTTCCCTGGCAAAGTGGGTCTATAGGATGGGCTCCACGGTTGCCTGGGTTCTGTGGTCAGGCTTTCTAGATGGTCAGGACTGGGTACTGTACTCAATAGGCGGGGCTATGAATTAGCTTCTCTGCACTGGGAGGGCAGCAGGACAGGCCCCAGGGCCTGCCTGCACGGCTCAGTTTGCATCCCCAAATCAGGCATGGCTGAACATTGAATTCCCTGGCTAGTTGGGGCCCATGGTTCTGCTCTGCAGGTGGGGATCACGCTCTGTGCTCTCTGTTCAAGTGCTACTGTAAGCGGGTCTGTTGGATGGTCCATACAGCCCCCTGTGTGCTCTGGTGAGGTTCCCTGGCTGGCTGGCTGGGCTAAATGCTGTATTCAGCAATGGCTGAGGCCATGACTTAGTTTCCCTGCGCAGGCTTAGCAGGAGAACTAGCTTAAAGGCCGGTAAGACTTTTTTTAAGTGTATTTATTTATTTAGAGTGCATGTGAGTGGGGGAGAAGCAGGGAGAGAATCCCAAGCAGGCTCCGTGCTGTCAGCCCAGAGCCCAGCATGGGCCTTGAAGTCCTGAACAGTAAGATCATGACCTGAGCTGAAATAAAGAATTAGCCGTTTAACCAACTGAGCCACCCAGGTACCCCAAGACTTTGTTGTTTTGACTCAAGCCAACCCACATGCCATGTTCTCTGGCTGAACAGGGCTACTGGCTTTGCTCTGCAGACTGCTGAGGTCTGCCTGCCAGACTGAGCGCTGTGGGCTACGTGGCTTTCTAGCTATTCTGGCCAGGCTCTCTGGTCTGGCAGGGCTGAGAGCTACACTCACCATTGGCTAGGCTTATGACTCCACTCCCTCTAGGGCTGTAAAGTCTCTTCGTTTGAGGACCCAAATCAGGCAGATCTGCACCCCACTGACTTCCCTGGTCATACTGTGTCACTGACTTGCTTTTGCAGATGAACAACAAAGCCACCGCTAGAACTCCTTGGGTGCTGCAAGTGGGAATATGGGCTGCTGAGATCCAAGTGCTGGTTGTTGCAAGCCCTTCCTCCCTGCTCTGTCATCATCAGATTCTCCTGGTCAAGCTCCATAGATTCCCCTGAAATCTCCGTGTAGCCACACTGGCGTTGGGGCTCCTAAGAAGTGACCCATGACTGGGGAGCTTGATGGCCACCCTGGGCTGTTTTTCCCCTGGAGGAACCACAGGTCTAGGGGAGGGCAGTGCAGTCTGTGGGTAGTCGTGCCTTTATTCTTCTGATATGGTCTGTCTTGGTCTCCGGGGTACAGGAGGGTGCTTCAGCCTTGCCTTTGTTGTGTTCCAGAATTCTCTGTGGTATTTTCTCCTTGTATAGTTGTTCTCGTGAGGGGAAGCAAAGTCATGAACAACCTATGTCGCCATCTTGGTGATATGGCCTGGAAATGCATTTTGGACATCTCAAGCACTTCAGCTTGTTTGGCAGGGAGACAGACATGAAGGCCCTCATCCCGGATTCTCAAGGTAAAATATTTTATTGCCAGGTATGTATTGCTAGTACTTTCTAGCCAAGCCTGTGCTCACCAGTATTGTAAACCAGGTTGATAACTGATTTCTGTTCTCTTGTCTAAATTCATTTCAGAACTGAGGAAATTGAGGTCTAGAGAAATGCAGTGTTTTGCTAAATTGTCACACGTGCAAATTCGGTATCTTTACCTCATTCACTTGCATTTTGTGTGTGTGAAGACTTGATCCGCTTTGCCTGCTGTGCAGCAGAGAATTTTCTCCATATACCCCTTTTTGTGGTAGGGGGATCGGGTCACAGCCTTTGTGGGAAATTGTGACAGGGTCCCAGTTGTGTCTCACTAAGAAGAAATATTTTACATGGGCTTCTGGGTGTCTAAAAACGTATCCACCAGAAATTCAAGTTAGAGTTGAAGTCCCATTCTTGCCTCTGCCCATTTCTGCAGCAGCTGCTGGGCGCTTAGAAGCAACTGGGGAGAGGAAAAAAAAAAAAAAGCAACTGGGAAGGAAAAAAAAAGCAACTGGGAAGGGGTGTGGCTGGGTGAGTGAAATGGTGAAGACCATATTGATCTCCAACAGATGACAGTCACTGGAGCTCTTAGGGGATAGCTGAGACAGATGCAGCCGTGCCCGGACAAGATGTAAACCTTGAACCTGTGGCTGCCATCACAGCCTGGAAGCATGGCCAGATGCTGGTGGGAGCTGGGACCCCTGGAGCAGGGTATCGACAAGAAGGCAGTGTGGGGCCTCCCACTGTTTCCAGTCAGTGTTCGTAGGGAGGGCGCAGCGAATGTGCAGTCCTTGACCCGTTTTGTGAGCCGTTTGAAATCACAAGCAGAGAACACATGTTCTGGACATGGGATTATGGCATTTGGATTTATAAACTCCCCCTTTCCTACCAGCTAATGACTTTCCAAGGCAAAAGGGGTGAGGCTCCACCTCCCCTCTTCCCTGTAGCCACTGTTTTTATAGGTTTCATTTGTCAGGAAGATTTTGGGTTTCCTAAGCCTTCTTTGGATTGTTCTTAGCAAGCCGACCAGCACTGTCCCTGTGCAGCAAGGCTGGTGTATGGACAGTGGCAATGGCTGGTCATCAATGCATTGCTGTCCTTGGGCAGGACGTTCCGTTCTTTCCCAGTGTGTGTTTTGGGAGCTTGTCCTGCTAGGTGTTCTGTGGGCAGAGGGGGGACAGGTTCAAGGGCCTGTAAGTCACTTCTTACACTAATGGGATCCCTGCCCTGTTGCGGTGGTGTCGTGGTGGGGGAGTGCACCCTACGTGGGGCTCAAACTTGTGACCCTGAGATCAAGAGTCACCTGCTCCACCGACTCAGCCAGCCAGGTGCCCCGAGTGAGTGCACTTTGGAAACACAGAGCCAGAATAGGCCTTGGCATTGCCTGTTGACCTTCCTTCTGACTATAGTGAAGAAGAAGAAAGAAGAGCATTTCACAGAAGGACTTCAATTAGAAATAAATGTGGCTGGTGCCTGGCAAGAGTGAGTGGGCTGCTGCCACAGGCTCCGCGGGGAGGGGGCTGGGCCTGCGTGCTCCCTGGGACTCAGACCATGTGGTTTCAAGCAAGACCTTGTGAGAACCCAGTGACTTTCAACCACCTGGAACTGTGCAGTACTCATACTTCAAAAGATATCCAATGCAAAGACTTAGGCAGTTTTTAAAAGTAAAAATACAGGATGCCAAGGATAGCCTGAATTTGGCAAGACCAGCTCCGGAAACACCAACAGCAGGTTTACCTTGCACTTGACTTTTGTCAGGTTTGGCTTTCTTGCTGAGCCCCTCCCTCCCAAGGCCTGTGTTCTAGTTTTAGGGGAAAGTGGTCCTTGTTCAGGTAATTGTTGTAACGTGAGCATTTCCCCAAGTTTGGATTGAGTTTAAGCACCTGCCCTGGTGCCGAGTCTGCTGGGGATTCCATCTCCTCTCCCTGCCACTCCCCTCCCCTCTCAGAAATAAACATTAAAAAAAAAAAAAATCTGCCCTAATTTTCTAATTTAGTGCTACTTAGCCTGGGCAGAGCTTCAGGTGGATTTTAAAAAGCAAGAGAGATGTGTGAGCAATGGAGGATGGAAAGCTCACTGTCATGTTTATGGGCAAAGTAAATTCTCATTTGCGGGGACGGGGCCACTTTCCTTCCTTACAGAGCGAGAGGCAGTGTGGTTTTGACTCTGGAAGTAGCGGGAAAATAGCACCTGTGCGTGGTGCTGTGGAAAAGGACAAAGGAAGAGGAGGAATTCTTGTGGCATTGCTGGTATCTTTGGGGACTTGGGGCAGTTACAGATCCTGGCCAGTTTAGGGAGGCATGACTGCCACTTCAGTACTTCTAGAAGGTTCCGCAGCAGAGCTTAATCGTGGCAGTGTTCAGTTTTTCCTAATTTGGGGCCTTAAGCAGTTAGCTACCCGCATATGGTTTTTCAACATCACAGCATTTTAGTGTAGGTGTCTTGACTACAGTTTCAGGTAACACTTCACCAGTGGCCAGTATTCTTGTGCCTTCTAAGAATGTTGGAGTGTGTGATGTCAAGAGAAGGTGTGGGACTTAGAGTTGAAGGTTAAGAGGAAACTGGGTAGGAAAGCTCCTTTTACCCAAAATCTGCATGTCCCTGGTGGTATGGAACACAGGGAATCCGAACGTGTTCCTCCCGCTACATGCACCCAGCCCAGAGCCCTCAGAGATAGCTAGTGGATTCCTGTTGCCCTGATACCGGCTGTGAAGAGACAGAATTCAAAGATGTCAGACATGCCTGCCTCATTCTCCAGAAGGTTCCATATGCCACACGACTCAGGACCCAAAGATGCCCGGATTTGTGGGGAACTCACAGATGACGGTGGTGATTGCCAGCTGGTCCAACATCTATGTGAGCACTGGGTCTGGTGAATATGAAGCCCAGAGATGATTACCTGGAAAATATGACTGTCATTTTGTAAGTGTTAAGGTTCTTGTCCAAATTTCTTTGAATTTGCAGTTTTACCACAGAGGCAGAGGCCTAGTATTTAATTTCAGGTGTCAGTTTGATAGCTAGTCTTGTGCTCACAAGTGGTACAAGTGAACACTTGTTTGGGAGCACTTGTTTGTTTGGGGAACAAAACAAACAGATGGCTGGCCGAGTTCTAGGAGCCTGCAGCCTGGGACGCTATGCACACGCACCAGAGGGAACAGACGTTTTTCTTCTCCCAAGTTCCCAACTCCAAAAGAATGATGGGATTCCTGCTCACCAGGTGACAGAAAAGGCAGTTTTTCAGACTGTCATGAAGCTGGTGTTTAACTGGTCAGTGGGTATGTATCCGGCGCTCACGTTAGATCGGGAAATACCCTCCATTCTTGTTGCTTGCACGTCACCTGCGGCCATCAGCACAGTGCTGACTGGGGCGCTGGTCCACCCATCCTAAGGCCCCTTGTGAAAAAGCCGCGGACGTGGTGGTGACGTCCAGGGCAGGGTGGCCCGAGGCAGGCTGCAGAGGGACTCTCCTTCGGGGCGAGCCGCCCTCTGTTCCTAGGCTGCCTGGCTGGTGTGGTGGTCGAGGTGGGCTGAGGGGGGCTGTGTATTGGTTTCCTATGGTCCTACCGGGGCTCTGGGACATTGGGGGGCGTGCCTGGCCCCTGCTTCTGGTGGACAGTCCCTCTGCAAAAGGGAGGCAATCAGCACCCACCAAGACTACCAAATAGTTACTGCTCACTGTCGCCGTTACTCAGAATTGAGCACTGCGGATTTTCCCCTCCCTTTGGGGGGAGGGGGGTGGTGACGCAAATCACTTCATTGTCATTGCTGTCGATTCCTGGCTCATCACTTAGTATATTTAAGTTGGCAGAAAACCAACCAGACCCTTCCTTCATCGGCTTCAGATCCTCTTGAGCTAAAGCTTTGCAGGCTGAGGTGGATGCAGAGGCTGCTGGGTGCAGCAACAGGCACGGGAAGGGTGGGATCTACTGGGAGCCTTCCTGCCGCCTTGGGAGGGCAGCCGCAAGGGGCAGGGGTCTCGGGCGTCAGCGTGTCACCGCGTGCCCCCAGTCGTCGTCTCCGGCTCTCCCATCCCTAGACTCTTCCTCAGTCTGTTCTCAGCTTTGTCGGCGCCGAGAACGAGAAAGGAATCCGCTGGGCCGCAGCGGGGCGACGCGCTTGAGCTTGCAGAAAGGAATTTGCCAAGCAACAGTGCGACAGCTGGGAGAAGCACTTCATTTTTAAAAATGACAATGGTGAAGTACCTTTAAACAGCGTATGAAAGTATAGTGGACTGTGTTGAATTTGTCTTCCTTAGAAACAACCGTATGTCCGTCTCCCCCAAGGGCCAGGCGGTGCTGAAGGCCTAGCAGGGCTTGAACCACCTCAACCCTGGCTCTTCTTGTCCACTGGTTTTGTAATGACCTTTAAAAGCTTCTTGGTATCTTTATTTCTAATGGAAAAGAAACGACCCCACACATCCCAGAACCAACCACATAATCATTAAAACATTTAAGGCTTCACGTTGTGAGCGAGCAGGCTTGTGTGATGTTTAGCTGTATTAGCAGCAGAGGATTTATTTTTTACACACAGCTCTTTGGCCACAAGGGGGAGAGACCGAGTGGTCACAGGCTCTGCACCAGACTGGTTTTGAGGCTGCGAAGCTAGCTAGCTCCACGGTGTTCACTGCAGACACCCACCGGCCGCGCCCTCTCTCCGTGGGCACAGGGGCGGCTGGCGTCACAGTGAGCACACAGGCTTTGGGAGAACGTTCTAAGTGCTTCATCCGGCACGGTGCTGCCCAGACTCAGGAACGCCAGCTCAGTTCAACCAACGTTTTGCAAAATCACTTGGGAGATCAGAGCCGCCGCTGGCAGCCAGGCAGGTTGGGCAAGGCCACCTCCCTTCCCCCATGCCCGCTGGGGGAGGCGCGAGTGCCAGTTGGGGGGAGCAGGATCAATGTAAGGAAACAGCAGAACCCAAACCTGGGCCCCCCGTTTGCGTGGGCTCCTCCGGAGCTGCTGGGGCTGATGGCCCGCTCTGATCGGGAGTGCGGACCAAAGCCAGGCCTCTTTGTCCAGCTGTCGGCATGCCATCGTGTAGAAGCTCCTGGACGCTTCTGACCGTCCTGGGGAAGGGTCCTACTACAACGGGGGAGATGTGCCTAGGGCTGCAGGATGCAGCTCTGTCCCTCACACCACGGTCCTCACGTCCCCTGGACTCGAGCCAGGCAAGCAGATGGCTATACATTCACAATACGATTCCGGAAATTTTGTAACGTTTAAAAACATGCCTCAAACATGCGGCTTGGAAGAAAAAAATAGATATTTTTAATAACAAGCATTCAAAAGTCAAGCACAAAAAACTGATCCAACCCAGTGTAAGATCACCCGTCCTCTCATACTTAAAATGTTTAGTATAAAAATACTCACTCTCTTGGTTTTATTGACATCTTTTATGTTTCGTTTGAAAATATCTCCAAACTGTACAGAAAGGTCAGACCATGCGTTCACAAATAACACACTATATCTTAAAATTATACAGTGTAAAAGAGTAAAACATTTTTATTATATTTTTTTCTTCGAGAAAAACAGATGTGTGATAGAGGCTGTGGCAAAGTCTTGAAGGGATCAAAACTGGGCAAGGTTTGTTCAAGCCTGAAACAGAAAGAACACGTGTGAGGGGAGACCTCACCCTCCTCCAAGCTTGTGGGACCGCGCAGGGGAGAGTACTCAGGGCGGAGACCCCCGGGACATTCGTGGGGGCGTCTCTGCAGCAGCCTGTGTGCACAGATTTCCTGACCCTCCAAAGATCCCTCACGAGAGCAGCAACGTTCTCACCTTAGATACATGGGCAACGTATTTATCTCTTACCAGAAACCTTTCAAGACCTTCTTCCCCTGCACTTGCAAGGAAATGCTCACATGTGGTTTGCTTTGTGGCAAAAAAAAAGGGGGGGGGGCGGGGAAGGGGCAGTCTTGGATCATCACTGAGACTTTGCTGAGTCCCATCGCGGTCCTGTGTTTGCTTCACCTAGGTGAAGACTGCAGAACCTCTAACTCTGTCCAACTCTATTTTCTCACCATTCTACCAACACATCAGACTCCTAAATTTATGGTTGTGGAAAAGGTATGTAAAGGGGCACCTGGGTGGTTCAGTCAGTTAAGCATCCAGCTTCAGCTCAGGTCATGATCTCAGTTTGTGAGTTCGAGCCCTGTGTCAGCCTCCATGCTGACACTGAGGAGCCTGCGTGGAATTTTCTCTCAAAAATAAATAAAAAGGCACACAAAGGTCTATGCAGAAGTAGCTCTGCATACACTAGAATTTGGAACAGGGAAATGCTTCTGTGTGTGGGGGGGAGGAAGCTATAAAGAAAATGGCATTAATAACCACCCATCTAACTATCTGAAGTTAAACTGATTTAAGAGGATGTGTATTTAGCAGTAAATCCTGAAGTGAGAAGCATTCTGTGAACAAACATCACTAACCGGACGAGCTAATACTCCTATGCAGACCAGACCCGCCCAGTGCTGGCTGCACGTGCACTGCGACCCGGCAAACCCTGGCACGGCCTGGTTCGTAAATGATGGCAGAAGCAATGGGCCACAAGTCAGAAGATCCAGCATAATTACCACAGACCCATGGATCACGGTAAAATCCCCCCAGAGAGAAATCGGGGTGCAGCTTTCGAGGGCAGGGATCTGGACACTCGGAGCCTCAACCGTAATATGCGGGTGACACTCACCAGTCTCTCGAGCCCGCTGCCACTATTCAGTTGGTGCCAGTACATCAGTTAACTGTGCTTTTCACAGGCCCAGCCAGACAGCCCTGGGGTTGGAGATGCTCCCAGGTCAAGCTCTGCAAGGCTTGACCTCCATGACCCTCCACCCTTGCCTCATCTTCTCAGCAGAGCTCTCTGAAATGGCAGGAGCGCAGGAGATCGACTCCTTCTGGAAATCTCACTTTGACCGCTCTGCCTCCCCCGGGGGCCCAGCACAGGCTGGGGGATCACCGGTCACTTGGCAGATGGTTGGTGACGGAGAAAGCAGAGTGGCGGGACTATGCACACCCCATCTTAGGTACACGTCACAAGACCTGTGACACTTAGCAGGGGCCGCTCTTGAGAGCTACATCCCATTGCCGCACCCTGACTTGAACCTGCCTGGGGCACCAGGGTCCCACACTCCAGGCGTGTGTGGCACGGAGCAGCCCCGGGCTGGTGGCAGGGGCCATGGCGCCAAGCATGATCTCTGGGGCTGGAGCAGCTGACCTTCCCAATGACCCCGTGACCTCACAGTCCCTCAAATGCCTGACCTGCTGCCCTTGAACTACACTGAAGGAGCCTCCCCACCAGACTGGGAGGAGGCAGTGCCCCCTTGCGTCCCCGGGTCTGGGCGGCCACAGAAACGGAAACTTGCTTCAAGGAAGTGGACACGAGATGCTCTCTCCCCTGCCCTCCTGCGGCTTGTCAGGTCTGGAATGACAAGTTCCACGTCATCCCAAACTTGATCATGGGCCAGCAGTCAGAGCTGTGTGTTGATTCCAGGAAGCCATTTCTTAGGAACAGCAGTCACCCTATGGCTGTTCCTACTTTGGAACAATTCACAGGGGACGGTGCTCGGCAGCCCCTGGATGCTGGGAACCTGCGGGGCCTGCATGTGGGGCTCGCACAGCGCCATCTCGGGAAGGCAGCCCAGACCCCACGTGGGGACATGGCAAAAAAAAAAAAAGGATGGGGGGCAGTCTTGAATGCTTACTGAGACTTTGCTGAAACCCAAGCTGCCACACTGCCTTCAGGGACAGAGAGGAAGGACTGAACGGACAGGCGGAGGAGCACAGGCCATGTTCCATGTGTGTGCACACCTGCCCGCGGGCTTAGGCTGGACCAGGTGCCCACGGTGTCCTCCAGCCCTGGGCAGGGGCCCGGCGGGTCTGCCTTCTCTGCTCAACAACCATCCTTGGGTAAGTGCACGTTGCTACTGCCGGCCTTTCTGGTTCCACAGCCAGTTCCCAGACAATTGTCCCCATCGCTGTCAGCTGTGCCCTGGACATTGCTGCTGTGACCTCAAAGGCACCACCTCTGAACCCAGACTCACCGCCTCACCATAACACGGCTCCAGCTCCCGCCACTTGTGTCACTGTCCCTCCACCCGGCCCCTGGTGACACGGACGACTGCTAATTCCCGACACCACCATCACCATCTTGGGTTTGCCTCTCCCGGTATGTGTTTCTAACTTGACTCTTCATTTTGCTGCAGGCAAGGTGACAAAGCTTCTGAAAACCCCTCGCCTGCCTCCCCAAGGCCCGAATCCCTACCACTTCCCTCGAGGCCCTCAAAGCTTGGTCAGAACCCACTTTTGACAAGAACCTGTGGGGCATATGCTTACATCCCCCTTCTTCTGTCCTCACAAACTCCTCTCAGAACTCGGAGGGAGTGCCACCTCTCCGGCCTTCCTCCTCCCTGTCCAGGCCATTGGTTTAGCCTCCTGAAGGATAATTTTCCTCCCTAAGACTATGTCCTCGTTTCTCCACCCCAGACATCGTTACCTGTGTGTAGCAAAACTTCTGACACTTGCACTCTGGGGCAGCAAAGGAGACAAGAACGATGGGTAATAAATGGCATGTGACCCTAAGACTTGATCTCACCCCCCTCTGAGAAGCACCCTCAGCACCTGCATGGGGCAGCTCTGGCCCTGACGGGGGGCTGCCCCAGGAAGCAGTTTGGGGGGCGGAGGGGGTGGGAGGGTGCTTCTGGCTTCCCCGGACAATAAGCAGCCCACCCTGACCTCCCATCACTCTGTCCCCTTCCTCCTGCACAGGAAGCAAGGTGTGTGGGGCTGGGTAATTTTGGCTGATTAGAAAGGCTTTGAGGTGAAAACCCATGGAAGGGAGGAGGGAAGAGAGGGGAGGAGAGCTGATAGTTTCCCGAGCTTTTCCATAACTGTGCCGTGTAGATGTAATTCTCACATGGGAAAAGAATGCGTCCACATTGCCATAGATGTTCCCAGACTGAACAGAAGGTCAGAATGTGGCTATTTCAGTCCCTGTAAACAAGGAAGGGGTTTAGCTAAGAACGGAGTTCAAACCTTGGAATGTATTAACAAGGACATTTTAAACAGAACACAGAGACATCCGGGAACACAGCGCACCACGGAGGGGTGGGGGCTGGGGGGGGGTCAGGCTCCGTTTGCAGGGCGGCCTCTCCCCACAGAGCCTTTCCTGAAGGGGTGGGGGCTGAACCACACCGTGCACGTGACAGGACACACAGGGGGGAAAATGCTAGTCTGGGGTCAGGCACAACAGTCTCCATTGAAGAGCACGGAGAATGCTGCTCTCTGAAAGAATATTCTACAATTCGGAAACCTTTCGTGTCAGTTGTCCTCAAAAAGGTCGGCCTGTGGCCCTGGGTGCAGGGGTTGCTGCTGGGTTTGGGGCCAAGGCACTTGCCGGCAGCTCAGAAGCGACACCAGCCGCGGCCGTGGCTGCTCCTCCTGGACTCAACTGGGGCTCTTTCTCCCGACAGTGAGACTGTTTCCCCCATCCTTCTACATGCACTTGACCTATTTACTGGTGATTCTTCCCCAAGAGTCTCTACAACATGTATTCATTTCTCCCCAAAGTCAGGTAAGGAATATCCCCCCCCAACCCAACTCCCAATGAACATGGGACACAGTTTTCATTTTATACCTGTTGGCCTAAAAAAATCAAATACCAATATTAATTTGTAATAAAAAGCCTAGCTACTAACATTTAAAAAGGCTCATAGTCTCGAGTCTCCAGAACGGTCTTCTGGAGTTGGAAACTCCTCCCCCACATTCTACACACACACACCCCCGGCCACCTCTCCCCACGTGCGCCCGTCAGCCCCAGAAACCAGCACAAAGCATGGGCCAGTAAGCTGCTTCCCCGTGTGGGTTCCAGCTCCACACTTGGCCAGAGAAGGCTCAGCCTCCTCACGGTCCAGGCCCTCTGAGGGCTCATGAGGGCAGGCCAGAAGCAGTGCTAATGTCAGGCCTCCTCCAAACTCGATCTTCCACGGACAGCCCCAGAACTGGCAAGCCCCAAGGTGAACATGGCTAGTGCCGACGACACCTTGCACCCTGTCTAGCCCATGCTGGCCAGCGGCCCGCAACCCAACTCAGCTCCTCCCCGAGTCCCGGATCCACCCCCATCTCTTGTCTGCTCTGGGTCACCAGGCCCTTCCACTGTCTAAATGAAGTCACCCTGTGCTCCAGCTGCCGCTTCCTGACGGGGCTGATCCGCATTTGCCCTGAATTGCTGATGTTTGGGTCAATTTATTGCATTTAAAAAAAAAAAATCATTCTAACTTGCTTCCAAAACACTGTATGGGTCCTTAAAGTTTGCCAGAGCAGAGGGAGAAAAGAGCCCAACAAAACTTGACTTTTAAGAAAGTTTTACCAGGTGATATCGGTAAGAACAGCATGGGCATTGCTACTAAAAGAACCATGGCAAAAGGAGAATCTGATGTGTTAGAAAGCTCTGGAATTAGTGGGATAAATATTAGCCACCCTACATGATGTGGAAAACGTTTACCTGTTGTAAGTTTGGTCAGTGGGAGAAACCCATCAGTGGGGGAAAAAGACCCCAAGGGCAGGTTGCTGGGTTCCTGTCCAGGCAGGAGGAGGTAGGATCCGAAACCTGGCACCCGAGGTGTGTCTGCCAATGGACGGGCGCTATTCTGAGCAAGAAATTACCTAAGTCCCAAAAATGTGCTAACGACCTCCTTGGCTAGATCTGCTTGGTTCTCTGTCCTTAGCAGGAATCTTGCCCTCTTTCTGACTCATCTTTTCTTGACAGGCCCCTTTTAGGGATGAAATTTGCTGCCTTATTTGGGCCGAGACATACTGCCGTTGGCCTGCCCTTGGCATGGCTGTTGTTCAAGGCCAAGTTTTCCAGAGAGACTAGAAGCCCCTTGTGTCGCACCCGGCAGGCCGGTCACCTCTGGGAACGCTACGTTATTGTCTTAAGACAACACATGCTGCTAGAAGCTGATGAATTAAGGAGGAACAGCTGATATCAACTGAAGAGATGAACAGATCACCAAATCACCAAAATCACCCTCATCACCCAGAAGGAAAGTCCAGAGTCGGGAGGAATTCAGTAAGAATCCTACCTCAGTTGTGCCCAAGGGCAACCACTTCTTTCCAAAGAGGGTCACAAGAATGTCTGAGTCATCGGGAAAGGGTTGCACTATGTTCAGTATAATTGGATTCATAAGTCAGAAGGAATATATACATACTACATCTAAAAAAGAGTCTCACCAAAATGGTTAATTCCAAAAACGGTTTAAGGGCTCGAAGGGCAAAGTGTCGTTGATCTGTAAACCCCCTCAGGTGGAACAGCTCCTTCCACAGGCTGTGGGCCAAGGCGGTGTGGACAGCCTTGCCAGCCATCGGCCCCACCAGGGAAGGGTGAGGTGCTGCAAGAGCCTGCTCTCCCGGGGTGCCCTTCCCTACGCAGGCTGGGGCTGGAGGAGCTAATGGAGAGCAAAGCCCTGACCCCAGCGTTCCCCACAGCATGTCTCCGCCCAGAGCACCCATCAGAACCATCTGGGGGTGGGAACACCCAGACCGCTGGGCCCCGTCACCCAGGGCCTGGGATTACCTCCCACCCTGGTCTGACACCACCGTGCCCTGCCCGGGACATGCCACTTCCCCGAGGGCCTGCTCGGCCTCTGACCGTGGAACTCACCGGCACGCTCCAGTTTCGTGGAACAGCTCGAGTAAGGTCGCCACCGCCGAAGATGGCATTAACACCCACAAGACAGATCGCAGCCACCATCACACACCTGGAACCTGCGATGGGGGAAGAGATCAGCCATTCACAGGGTGCAGTGACCTCCAACCCGGGGCCGGCCCACTCTTCAGGTTCCTTGAGGCCTGACGGCCAGCCTGTTCTGTAGGGCAAAGAGCAGAGAGCCAATGCCAAAGGGACCAAAGGCCTCCGATGCGGAGCTGGGGGACAGGTACCACGTGAGAACAGCCTTACGCCAGCGGCACGGAAGCTCTCGGCTCGAAGTCTCAGGACGTGGTCAGAGGGGAAGGACTCTGGCAGTTGAGTGTGGCTCCCAGGGGGAAGGGCACCTGGAGAGAAGCGTGCCATGGGAGACGCGGTCTTCACATGCTCACTCAAGGGCACGAGCATGTCCACCATGTGGCGGGGCAGAGCAAAGCTGCACCCACAGTCCCGAGACCCGGGTCCCCGGGATCGCTCAGAAGCCCCATCGGGGAGAGGGTTCAGGACCTGAAGGCCCTCCCCCCGCCCCCAAAGAAAGGAAGCGCCCCAAACCCAAACAACTCCAGGAGCTGCCTCAGACCACAACTTTGATCAGCCCAAGGCCATAAAAGCAATTCTCCAGGAGGATCCTGTGCGGTCACATGCACCAATGAGCTCGATTTTGTTCTAAGCACCTTCTGGAAAACAAAACAAAAACTAAAACGAAACATTTGTGACTATATCCCATTCCCTAGGGTTTGAGAATTTTGAAATATGAAGGTGCTGAGATCCAGCAAATCATAAATTCTTAATATTCTTCTGCAGGCATGACTGCCTCTGAGCCAGCTGGTTTTCACGAGAATTCCAGGGCCGATGCAGGAAGCTGACTCCCGGCACGAGGACGCCAGAGGCCGTGTTCCCCGTAACAGGCCTGAACGTCCGGCCCCGGGCAGTGCTACTCTCCTTCCTGCAGAGGGGCTGATTCAGACACGCAGTGCTTCGTGAACGGGGGCGCACAGGGTGCTGCTGCAAACCTCAGGTTCCCCTTATGGTCTCACTGGTTTGCCGGCACGGGATGCAGCTCCCCCACACCCCACCGGGGTTCGGATGGAGACTGGACCGGGGCTGAACTGTCCTCTGGGATCACAAGTGAGGCTGACGGAAAGCCTGCCTTCCCAGGACAGCTCTCTTCACAGAACTAAGGAAAAAAGAAAATTTTCCCCAGAATTTCACTTTAAAAACATTAAAAGAGAAGTAGATGGAATTCCGGTTTCCTAGGAAAGGTTGGGTCACTTGAGGACAGGAAAATAAATACGCGTCTTTGCAAACAAAACCCATCAGCGCTCCGCACGTCCTCCATCTGATCCACACGTGCCAAGAACTTTCAAGGGAGGGCGCCTCGGGTGGCCAGACCAACACTGCACTTTCAGGACGTCCCACCGCCAGCCACATCCCCCCAGGGTCTGGCAGCACAGGGCAGCACCACAGCAGCACCTGTTGGCGCGCCAGCTCCCCCATCTGCCATGGGCAGGGACGGTGCACGCGCCTGTCTGTTCTACAGGGACCCCGTGAGAGGGCACCCCAAAGCATAAAACACCAGAGGCAAGTCCAAATTGTATTCATTTTCAACTTTACAGTGAATACGCAGGTCTTCTGAACTTCCCCTTCCAGCCGAGAAGGAGGGAAGGTTGGGTGGGGGGTGGGGCAAGGCCCTCGTAGGTGGCCCTGACCTTTTCTGTGAAGGCACCAGGACCCTATATCCCGGTCTTCAGACGCAGCTGCCTTCTTTTGACTTCTCCCAGGGACCGTCAGGCAATTCTCCCAAAGCACGTGCTCAGGGGTGTTGAAGCTCTCCCCACCAAACTCACAGAAAACAGGTAACAGGCAAAAGCAGGGAGATCACAGCTTTGGCCACACTTCCTGACAGTGGTGGTTCGTAGATGAGCTCAGTGGGTGCTTCTGTGGCTAGCAGATGGTGCCATAGCTTAGGGCACTTGCGAATGCATGGCAGTGGCTGGAAGGAGTGCCCCGCACACAGTCCCGGCCCTGCCTTTACAACTCACCAGGAACCTACCAGACCCCGGGCTCAGGGAGTCAGAACCAGGGCACGTGGCTCCTCACTGGGAAAACGGAGACCCCGCTCAGAGAAAGCAAATCGGCACCCAGGGCTAAACTGCAAGCTGCCTGGGCACATTCTCTGCTCCAGTGTAAGCCCGCTGCAGCACAGGCCTGGGTGGCTTGGCAAAGGGGAAGGCAACAAGACTGGAGAAGTTAAATTCTTCTCTAAACTTGAGTTAAGTGAGTCTGTTCTGAAAAGGGCACCCACATAGCTCTGGGGAAGCTCTGGGTCTCCGCTTGAATGCTAAGTGCCAGGCTGACCCTGGCCCCTCTGCTCTCCTGTGACATACGGCGCCTGCCGGCCCAGAACATTTACCTTCCTCCCTCGCTTGGCTTGTTTTCCCCTTAGCACTTCTTTCCACCTGACTACTTATGTTTAATTGTAGTGTGTCAGCCATCTTGGCCCTGTTACAGGAAGCGAGCTCCACGCAGGCAAGGATTTTGTCTGCTTTCGCTGCTCCTGTAACCTCAGCAGCCAGAATACTACCTTGCTCACTGGATAAGTTACTGCATTAATGAATTTAAGTGAGACAGGAGACGCAGTTAACAGGAGGAAGGGGAGAGGCAACTCAGGCACAGGCACCGCCCTGGTTCCTGGGCACGTGTGCTGCGGCAGAAAGCATGGCGCCTGGGACTCTTCTAGGGAGAAGGCAGGGGTCCCTGCAGGAGCCACAGTGCTGAGTTCCAAGCTCTGTCGTGACCTCCAGTGCCTGGGGCTCCCTGGACAATGGCAGCATCCCCAAGACCCTTGTGTTCTTGGCCAGAGACAAACTAGCCCGTTCCTCCCAAAACAAAACATAAGGAACACATACACACAGCTTTACATTCCAGTCTTATCTCTTGCCATGTCCTTCGCTCCTTTGTTGGTGCTGTAACTACATGTGCTTATAATTTCTGTGCTATGGTCTTGGTCCATTGGTGCCAGGGAAATTATAGGAGTTCTTAAAGAACACCCTCCCATATCCACCCGAGCTCCTAATTTATTATTATTATTATTATTATTTAACTATATTTGGATACCCAACAAGAAAAGCTGTGTAATTCGCATTCTCTGTAAAAAGTTACTAAAAACTGCTCATGCTGGGGGTGCCTGGCTGGCTCAGTCAGAAGAGCATGCGACTCTTGATCTCAGGGTTGTGAGCTCGAGCCCCACGTTTTGTGTAGAGATTACTAAAAACAAAAACAAACAAACAAACAAAAAAACAACCCAAATTTTAAAATAAACAGAGGCGCCTGGGTGGCTCAGTTGGTTGGGCGTCCGACTTCAGCTCAGGTCATGATCTCACTGTTCGTGGGTTCAAGCCCTGCATCGGGCTCTGTGCCCACAGCTCAGAGCCTAGAGCCTGCTTCGGATTCTGTGTCTCCCTCTCTCTCTGTCCCTCCCCCACTCTTTCTCTCTCAAAAATAAAAAAAACTTGCCCATGCTTTCCTGTTCTCAACATATCTGGAAAATGGATCATTTTCAATGATTAGCACATAATCTGGGGTTGTCCACCTCATGGCTGGACCATTAGCAGAACTCTAGTGCTGTGCAGACATAGCTTGTAGCCAGACTAAACACCATCAAGCAAGATGATGAACAAACCAAAACACCAATTACACTTACACCTCTGATGGCCTTATTTATGCCACCAATGACAGTAAACACACGCACACCCACACGTGCCTCTAGGACCTTCCTAACAGGTTCATCCTGGAGCAGCCTGAGTGCTAACTCTCTTTAAAACGTGTATCCATGACGCCCAGCCGTTAGAACTGGAGTTCCTTAGGGGCACAGGCCTTGTTTACGTTTTTATATTTAGTACATAGCAGACACATAATATATGTTTATTTACAGAATAAAGAGCTAGCTTACTTTTCTCGTCTAGTCACTGATTTCCCTTTAGAAATAGGTCAAAGTGAGTAAATGAAAACTCCCTGGGGGGCCCCTATGAAACAGGCCCTGACTGTTGCGGATCTGGAAGTGCGGCATCCCGGTGCTCCACACATTGGACGTGACGGCCATCTGAGTCTGCTTACTGGTCGTCCTATCTGACACCAGACGTCACTCCTGCTCTAGTTTTCTATTCGGATGCCATCTCTCCACAGAGGAAGGAAGTCTCCTCTGATGAACGGAGGAAGGCCACGTGGCCTAGTGGTGCCTCTGGTGGCACCTATCCCACATTTGGCCTTTTTGAAAGATTCATTTTATTACTAAAACGTTTATTATTTCATCAGAACCATGGTTTTCAATTCTAATTTACATTTCCCTAAAATTACATGGCCTGGATTATTAGCTGTCTTGGAAAGGACTTGATCCAAGAGACTAGAAGGAACCTGAGTGATGGATCCACCCTGAACTGGTCTCACTTCAGGCAGGATGGGAGATTGGAGTCCTGACCCCCAAGCGTGGTGGTAATGAGTACAATTATCCATCCTGTTTGCTAATACTTCTCCTCTGCTCCCTCTAGACCCCGAGGAAGGAGTCAGGCCCGTGGCCCAAGTTTAGCTCAGGACAAACGATGCATCCACGGGAGACATCCACCCGACACTTTCACCAGCCACACAGCTGAAGGGGAAACTGCTAGCTCGCCCTTCTTCGGCAGCCACTGCTGCCTCTAGATCTCTGGTAAGATAGGTCCGTGGGGAAGGAGGATCTGGAACTTGGTGGGTGGGTATAAACAAAGTGCAGATCTTGTTGGCTGGAACCACGCAACTGCTTAATGATCGTTCTTCCCTTGGCCTATATAAATGCTTAAAAAAACCCTTCCTCAGGCCAAATGCCACCACTATACTTTGCCACCTGAAACCACCAAATTCAAGGGTATTCTCCTCTTTTACTCAACTTTCCTACACCATTCGATACTGCTCACCGAGCAGCTCCCCGCTGCCAAACTTCCGGGCTCCAGCCCTCCCCTGCAACTCTGGTCACTTCATTCTCGATGAGCTGCTCATCCTCTGCTGACCTTCTACATTCTTGGTGAGCCTCGAGGTTCCGTCCTGCCCACCTCTCTTCCAGTTTCCACAACTTCTTCAACCAGCCACTTACACTGAATGCCAGACCTATGTCAACCCATCAACTCTTTTGTGAGCTTCAGAATCTCCAGTTACCTAACCCACGCCGCCTCCAGGTGGACACCTACCAGCCTCTGAAAGCTGAGAGAGGAGCACAGTCGTGGGACACAGAGGTGCACACAAGCAGTACCTTCTGGAGCCACATGACAGCGCTGTACCAGCATCATTCTGGGAATGGAGGGAAGGTCCCTCATGATGAAATGACTGAGGCTTTTCTAAGTGAAGAAGCAAGTGCTGGGGACACGCCATTTAAAAAATTAATTATGGGTATACGGATGTGGAACATGGACTCGGGAAGTCCTGGATGTAATGGACCCACCCTAGAATACACCTCAAAGCTTAAAAATGGTTTTTTCAGGAAGAAAAAGTCTTCCCTAAACACTGAGTTTTTAGATTTCAAAAAACAGTAACACTTTTAAATTCTTTTTAAAATTTTTAAATGGACTGCTGACTTTTTTCTAAGAAACTACATTTAAAATAGAATTGCCATTCACTAACATTACCATTTCATATAAAACAGATAACGGACCATGATTTCAGAATAAGGGACAAATACAAGTAGTTTTAGAAAAGGAATCTAGGGGTGGCTGGGTGGCTCAGTTGGTTAATCTGACTCTTGATTTTGGCTCAGGTCATAATCTGACAGTTTCTTTTTTTTTAAGTTTATTTTGAGACACAGAATGTGAGTGGGGGAGGGGCAAAGAGAGAGGAAGACAGAATCCCAAGCAGGCTCCATACTGTCAGAGCAGAGCCTGATGCAGGGCTCAAACCCATAAAACTGTGAGATCATGACCTGAGCTGAAACCAAGAGTTGGATACTTAATCGACTGAGGCAGCCAGGCACCCTTCATCATCTATTTCTTAGAGTTCAAGCCCCAGGTCGGGCTCTGTGCTGACCCTGCATTAGGTAGAGGTATGTACATAATTTTACAAGAACTCTTAAGCATTTCTAAATGGCTGAAGGTCTAGTTCATGAAAAGTTTCATGAAAGTTTTTCTTCTGTTTTGTGAAGATATGATATAAACTAAGAGAACTGTAGACCATAGAACTGTAATATTACATAGACTTTCCTCAATTTAAGGCAGACTCCCCAAATGTACACACCATATCAGAGTTCAGAATAATGGTGCTTTGTATTTAACCGAAATTCAGTCAAGATACTGAATTAAAGAAGGCATCTGGAATTTTATACAAATGATATGTTTACAGGAAAAGAATTTATTTGGGGGCGCCTGGCTGCCTCAGTCAGTGGAGCATGCAACTCTTGACCTAGGGGTTGTGAGCTTGAGCCCTATGTTGAGCATACAGTTTACTTAAAAATCTTAAAAAAAAAAAAAAAAAAAGAAACCCCTCATTTGGTGGTTCTCGGAAAAGGCCTAAAATAAAATGGCACGAAGATGCCATTTTAGCATAGTGCTTCCTTCAGGATGAGAAACTTTAAGGAAAGCCTACTGGAAACAGCACACTGTTGGCCTTCAGTCAAAAGATTAGGTATTACAGAAAGATGAGAACTTGCTCAAAGTTCTACTGTGCATGCATGCAGGGAAAGGTAATTCTGATAAATCGCTAAGACTCCCACGACACAGTACTACGTGCACGGGGGGATGAGGCGCGCCTGTAACCGGACGAAGGTGGCTGTTCAACGCCAGCAGCAGGTGAACCGCTGTTTCCTAGCCAGACGTGCGGACACCTGACGGGAACACTAGCACTGGCTGCTGGTTTATGAAGTGGAAGGCCAGGCCTCGGTGTCTTAAGCTAGAGTACCATCTGTCCCTCTCCCTCGATCCCAGGAGAAATCTCCCAGAGAGACGCGGCACCACAGAGGAGCTCCGCCGCGAGTTTTCGGATGGCGGGCAGACGGCAGGTGAGCGCAGGTAGCGAGGCGGCTGTGGGCGCAGGGCAGCATCTGCTTTGGATGGGCTGTTACTCAAGCCAAGTACTTACATAGTATTCAGCAGAACTGACGGGACTTCCAGCCCTGAGAAGTAGCCTCGGAGGGAGGGAGCCAGCGCATCTGGAAAGACATGTGGGGAGAAGGCAGTGAACCGGGGCTCCCAGTGGACATTCTCGTTCCTCACAGGGCATCCTGTCGGACGGCCACCCCTTCACTGTTCAAAGATGGTGCCCTTTTACATTTACCAGTGGGCAGGACCCCCCCCCCCCCCGGCCAGGGGCTGAAAAGTATCAGAACAGGGCCCTGAGAAAACTTCCGCATCCCCTGATGAACACAGGGGCCAAGCTCTCAGCGAAGATCCAGCTCTGGAGCACGCTGGGTCCAGCAGCTCCCATGCTCCCACTGCTGGGCTAACGTCTGGCCAGTGAGTCCGTTTCTGCACTCACTCAGCAAGGCCTAGGCTAGGAGGCAGGCTGCCTAATGGTTTTCTAGGCAGGGTGTGGAAACATCTACCTGCTTTGACAAGGAAGGGGTGGTTCACGACCCATCCATGCCAGTTGTCTGGCCAAGACATTTTTGAGATTCTGCTCCTGGTTCTTTTAGAAAAGGGGTTCTGGCCTCTCGGTACTGTGGGGTACCTGGTACCCCATGCCCTCTGCTCACTCTGCTGAGAAGGACCTGTAGCCCTTTCTCTTCCATTAGGTTTCTAAAATGGAAGGCCAAAAAAAAAAAAAAAAAATAAATAAAATAAAATAAAATAAAATGGAAGGCCAGCAGCAAAACAAATGGATCAAGTGATGCTCTGTCCACTTAGCAGAATGTTCCCGGTCTTATGCTGAGGAAAACGTGAAGAAACCAAACAGAAGGGCAAGTGCACTTTGGCTTTAACAGATATCCACGTTGGCAACGTCCATTTTGCACCTGAGCCTTTGGACAGAGGCAAAAAAAGCCCATTCACCACGGCTCCTCTGTCCTGGAGGAGAGAGAACAAATCACACTAAAGAGATACTCAGGAGGGCTGGGTGGCTCCCTCCCAGGGTGACAGGAGGCGAAAGATGGATCTATGACCTGGGTCTGGCCCATGTTTCTAGAGTAGAATGCAATGCTGGAAGGAACTTCGCCCTGACAAACCTACTTCAATGGTTTAATAAAACAGACTTTGCTGGAGAACCCTCTTTTCACATGGCATCTTACATCTCCAAAGCATAAACAATAAAGCAGCATTCTGGGGGAGGTGGAGAAATCAACTGATATCTGGGTATTCTGAAGGACATCCCCATGTGCACAGAACCCAGTGGGGTCAGGATCCGGGCTCAGGCTCCACTAGCTCTCATAACTTGATTCTAAAGGCTGGGCTGTGCAGGAGTGGGCCCCAGACAAAGCTGACACAGGATCCCTGGCCTTCTGTCCTGGCACACATGCGCAAGTCCTTAGCGTTTCCTTCTACCCCAGGACTTCTTCACAGGGTGGCTCTCTCCTCTCTGGTTCTGAGTCAGGGCGAGGGGCCATACCGGGAGACTCCGTCCCAACCTGGGGCAGTAGCATCTGGCCTCACTTATTCAGGAAATGGGAACCTAAAAGGTCCACAGATGCGTTTTGAGCTTCTGCCCATACCAGGAATCATTCTGGGGATCTCCTGAGGGACTGTATCAGACATTCCCAGAAATCAGGTTACCAGCTCCAGAGGGCCGCCCCCGCCCTCACTGTGAGGGGGCAAAGCTGTGTTCCTTGGGAGGCACCAGCAGGCACTAACGCTCATTAAGGCAGGGCCAGGGTCGTCCAACATTCAGTAACAATTAAGAGAAGGGACCAGAAACTCTTTGCATGCAGGTATGCTAAAAAAGAGGTCACTTTAGGAATTTAGGAGCACATGGAGGATAAAGGAGAGAGAAATAAAGGAGGGAAGTGCGGAAGGACGGGAAGGAAGGGGGAGGGAGGAGTATAGGGGTGCAGGGGAAAAGGCAGAAGGGAGGAAAGGAAGACAGAAAGATGAAGACAAATTTCATACCTACCCATGGCTTATGGCTTTGTGCATCTGAATCCACTTGCTCACTAAGCAAAGGGCAGAGTTGGAGCTGCCTTCCTGAGACAGGTGGTAAAGGACAGGACTGGGACACAGCCCCGGGGCAGGTGGGGGGCTGGGAACCTAAACACACAGCGGGAGGGGATGGGTCTGTGCACGCTGGAGCCGGAGGGAGCACAGTGGTGGCGACTGGTGCTGCCTGGGTGTGGGGCTGGGGCGCTGAGCCCCATGAGGCCAAGACATGTTGGTGTTTCAGAGACACAGGAAGAGGGAGGTCTGACCAGGGGGTGGGGGCGCAGTGGATGGCATGACTGTTGGTGACAGTGACTGCAAGAAGGAAGCCCTTCATCTCCCACACACCCACCCAGCTTCAGCTAACCTGTCACGCATGCTGGGCCTTCGCCACCCACACAAGCCTCGCACGTGAGCACCGTAGTCAGCCTGGCCTAGAACCCCCAAGTACTCCAGGGTGATAAGCAGGCAGACTCTGGCCTGTGGGGTCCAGGATAGACGGTACTCAGCTCAGCTCAGCCCATTGGCTGATTCTCAGGGAGGATGTGGTGGTGATGGAGTCAACAGAGGCCCTGAAATTCATGACTCTCGTGCACCATGGCTTGGACACCACTGCCCTTGCCAACAAGGTGGGCCCTTCTCACTGCACTACTTACTCCACAGGCATCCAAGCCTGCCCTTCTTTCGGGTCTGAGGTGCAGTGGCACCCATTTGCCCGCAGAGGGCAGTGTCGTCGTGTTCCCCCCCCCCCCCAGGCAGGCAAGGATGAGTTTCTCCCCAACATTCCTGGGCAGCAGGGCAGGTAGGGAAGTTCAGGAGCAAACTGAGCAAATGGAGTTCCCAGCAGGCAGCTGGTCTAGGTGAATAAGCTGTTTTGTGCTAACCACTGCTGTCCTCCAGGGGGTGGGGAGGACACCCACTCGAGCTCCTTGTTCTGCTGTGGCTTTTGGCCCCAGATCACTAGTAGCCACTCCTGCCCATCGCCTAGCGGCTGCTTTCGTACATCATAAACGCTGGGGAAACTCGTGGTTCCCTGGACTCCCTCTCCATGGGCAATTCAGCAGGAATGAGTCTATGCAGTTGACTTTCCACGTAAGACAACGATCCTGTCGTGTGCGCACATGCACGTGCACACACGCACACACAGCCCACTCACAATCCTGCCTACAATCCCAGCAGCTTCTCAAGTCCCTGTAAGAACCTTTAATGATATATATGATCCAAACTAACACTGACTCTGTGCCAGAAACTGCTAAACACGCCATCAGATTATGACCTGCAAGTCAAGAAGCAACAAGACCCTGGGACGCTTCTCCATGAGAATTTAGCGATTACCATGAGTTCATTACCCAGTAAAGTTAAGGGATTACCACTAGAATTTACTATGGGGGGGGCACTGTTTGGGGTTCTACCATCACTCTTCTTTAGGCAGACTTTTCTGAAACACGGTGCCCCTGTAGGATAACACTGAAGTCTCTGACACCTCAGCACGGCACCAGCTCCTGTGACTACTGAGAGGTTGGACGGGGGAGGAGAGCACCAGAAACAGAAATAACTCAGAGCAAAAATAAAATGGAATGCTAGAAAAAGTAGTGAGTATCCATAAAAGTAATTTCTATCCTCTTCCATTTACAGATGAGGAAACTAAGGCCCAGACAATTAAAACAGATACAGAATTCCCATTTCCAATCATGTTGCCAAGGACAGGAGGACCTGGACTGGTCTCTACAGACCAGTCTTTCTGCAGTGATTTGCAAACAGCACAGTGTAATTATTTGCACTGTACTACCTCCTTCTGGTGACTGACTGCCATCCTCACACTTGCCTTTACAAACAGTTGTGAGCAGTGCTTACCAAGGTGCCTGGCTCAATTAAGGGTAGTGACCATTAGTAAATACTCCTTGGTTTAGCTGTTTCCTTCTCCATGAAAGAAAGGGGTAAGTCTACGACCAGTGTTTCTGAGTGTGGTCCCTGGCCCACCAGCATCACTTGGGAATTTGTCAGAAATGCAGAAACCCTAGGAGAGAAACCAAAGCACCTGCATTCAGGAGATGATGATGCACACACCCAAGTTGAGACTCACACTGTTCCTGAGTGAGGTTTCCAAAGTGTGGCTGGAAGCAGGCCGCCTAGAGATGCTCTGTGGTCAAGTAAGTTTGAGAGAAATGCAGTCTCTGCCCCTTCGGCAGATTCGAGATACACATTAGGCACATTACAGACTCTGAGAAGTTCCACAATGAAGAAACTCATTAAACTTGATTTACCCCTGGGTTTCCCAAATTTATCTGACCACAGAATCTTTTTATTACGTAGCACCCGCGAGTGCTGAGAAGGCCCCTTCCAGTGGTGACTTTTGGTGGATCAAGGAGCTGAGGCATGCCAATATGACATCCAAGTTTCTAGCTCTTAACACAGCTAATTACAGCGGGAAGACCACCAGCCCAGCTGGCGTTCTGGATGTCTAACCTCATCTGTAAGACACAGTGAAGACTTTCTCACCTTTCCTGACGGAGATGCTGTATGTGAATACAGGTTTCCCTAGCACCGTATATTCAGAGCCAGGCTCTCCTTCTGAAGGCATGGAAATTCACGTTTCTACACTGTCTGCAAGATGGACCCTGTCTACCCTGCTGGGGTTTTCCCCACACTGAACCAACTGCAGCCAGACACTCACACATTCTTTAGTTCTAACCAACCCTGGCCCGCTCGCTCTAGGCCTAAGGATCCACTCTGAGCAGCATCACCAAATAAAGCAGGTCAGATCCTATAGCACACTGTGCTGAAGGCTTCCAGGCTAAGGAGAGGCAGCCAAGCCAGAAGCACGCGTGGTCCAAGAAACTACAAATCCATCAAAGAGACTGGATTGATCTGCTATACAAAAAAACGATCATTTTTATGGAATTATAGGGTTCTTTAAAACTGCACTCCTGCCCCCTGCCATAAAGTGTCCACCAAAATTGGAAAAACACTTTTCAGGAATTTCTGCTTCATGAAATGAGGCCCACTGAGGATCACTCTGAAGGAACATCCTTCCCCCAGTCCGGGGCGCGCGCGGGGGGGGCTGCCAGCCCATCTTCTCAGCAGACATGGGGCAAAAAACGCACTCACCATTCTTTACTATTTGTCTGGCATCTAATATTCCTTGCCTAGGGCCACTGAACAAGTTGCCATCATCTAGGCAAAATGTCAAGATCTACGGTGAATCGGTCCAGAGGTGAAGTCTGCCGTCTGACCTACCCTGACCTCCGGAAAGGAAGCGAGCAAATAAGCTCTGGCTGGAGAAGGTCACGACGCTCCAGCCCAGCCCAGAGCCCTGCAAGATCTCCCCATCTGAATTGGGGGGACATTGCTGGGGCTTGGACCCAGGCAGCGACAAGGTCTAGACCTCTTGCTGAGACCAGTCAAGGCTGGGCTTAATTAAATGTAAGGCTTCAGAGATCATTTTCCCTCCTGAGCTTTTAGACTCTTTCCCCGTCTGTCCTAAGCACAAGCCAGGTTCTTGCTTCCAAAGAGGCATGTGAAATGTGCTCAGACATCACAGAAGTTCACTCAAGACGCCACTCGGGTCGAGGGCACCCAAGCATGTAACATCCTGTGTCAGATTAAGTCCACAGCGGCTGGTTGTCATCCATATTTAATTCTGTCAGTCTGTTAATTTTTAACTATGTTTGCTATCGAGGGCCATTAGAGGTCCCAGGAGCCGAGCCCGGTGAAGCGAGAAGTACTTCATGGCAGAGTGGATGAGGCTTGAAGTTGGGGTGTCCCACTTTCCCATCCTGTCACGGAGTTCTGACCTTCCCCCACTGGCAGCACAAATCCTGAATAAAACATGATCCCGTTTGGAGTAGATTTTCTTTTCTCCCCCCTGTCAGCATTGGTTTTCTTCAAGGAAAAGTTTACTTTCTTTTTACGAAGGCTACATTTTATATTTCCAAAGTTTCTTCGTAGCCCTGGTTTTGTTTCCAAAGCGGTTAGAATTCCCGTACTTCTGGATGGTACACGGGTGCCCGTTCCTAGGAAAGGAGGCCAAACATCAGCGCCTGCCTCCCTCAGTGCCACAGCCACAGGCTGCCATTCTTGCTCTGGTAGCGAATAAAGCCCGGGCCCTTAGGGTTCTCTTGCTAGGGTGCTCGTCTTGAGTCCCGATAGCCTAACTGCCTCTAATGCTACAAAGGGAGGGCTCAGGAGCCTCTGGGCCATGGCAGATCAAGTTCTGACAAAAAGAAGGAAATAGAAGAGCTATCTTAATAATTACAACTCCATGCCAAGCATTTTACTCTTTCCCTTAAAATGACCCCATGAAGTAGGTACTTACTCATTCTTCCCACTTAAAGATGAGGAAGCTGAAGTTCAGTGAGGTTAAAATGAGCTCGCTTAAAATCCCAAAGTTAGCAGAGTGGGTGGAAATTATCATTAAAATCAGCCTGTCTGTCGGAGCCTCTGCACCATGGTACTGAGGTGGTCAGACCACATTATTTGTGAAGGGGTTCTCACTGCTGATGAGGTTGGGGAAGAAGACGCAGGCTCTAGAAAGCTGAGCCTTAACAAAGGACAAAATGAAACATGCTTTGTAAGAAACCCGCAAAACAGTGCACCAAATGAAGGTAACCCTGCTGCTCCCTAGACAAGAAGAGGCCCACTTTGAGCCACGCTCTCAACCATGGCCATGGTGAATTCGAGGACTCTTGCTGGGATCCACAACCATGGTCAGGGCCATAGAGCACTAGGGGACTGTTTCAGGTTTCTGAACAGTTGCTTGCAGTGTGGTGAGGTTCGGGTCTCAGTAGCAACAGCTCTGGCTAAAGGAACATCTACCCCATTAACTCTGGTGAACTAACTGACTTTGGCCTGCTTCTGAAGACGCTGGTGAGGACAGGCCAGATGTTTATGTATCTCACTGCCTTAGTGAGGTGAGGGCTCCCGAGTTCTCCAGATACCAGACAGCAGAGGGGATGAGATGGACAGAAAAGGTAAGGAAGGAGAGGGAACCTGCTTGGTCAGGGTGGGATCCCCTGGGGGTTCAGCAACAGGCCATGGTTCAGCCAAGGCACGAGAGGTAACTAACTCTGCCACCTGGAAATGAGGCTGGGTAGAATCCTACCGGATGGACTGTGGGAAGAATGAGCCAGAGAATCCGGGGAGGAATGGGCAGGATGAGCTGTGGGTCTTTCTCTTCTCCAGTTTCTCCGATAGGAAAGCAAGATAAGACAACAGCTGGAAAGTTCAGGGACAACGGGTCTGAGTAAAGCAACATACAGGAACCATTTGGTCTCTCTGGGAGTTCAGCTGTTTCCCACTCTTGATCTATTTCCTGTCAGGGAGAGGTCTTCTCCCCAACAGGCGTGTCCGGACCCAGCTTCGGGGGGAGACTTCCTATGGGGACAAGTCCTCCCAGTGCTGACACAAGCTCTCCAGGACTCCACTGCTGGATGGAGGGCAGGTGTGGTCACTCTGGTGGCTGTCCCTCGAGGTCTCGTTTATTCTTTCCGACCTCTGGCCTTCCGTTTGGCTGAAGCCATGAGGACTCTGCAGCATCAAGTGTGGTCAAGATGCGCTAGATGCCCTTCGTGCTTGAACTATCACAGCTTCACGAGTAGCCAGTCCTGGGATTCATTCTCCTTGTTGAAATTCTCCTTGTTGAAATTTCCTTGAAAGACTAACCTTTATGAAGCCCTTCCCATGTGCCAGGCACTCTTGTTCTACATGAGGGATTACTAGTCCTACTTTACTGAAGCCCAGAGAGGTTAAGGAACTTGTTCAGTCAAAGTCACGCAGCTCGTAAATGGCAGAGTCAGTGTCTGACCATGAAGCTCCATAGCCTTCACTTCCAACCCTTCCAAGGCCAGGCCCAGAAACAGTCCAGAAGCAGTGCTGGCCAAAGAAAGGGGGCTCTGTGCTCCTAAGTGGGAGACGCGTTCCCGGAGCTCACAGCGGGCCAGCCTGCCTGCCCTAGCCCGGCCTCCGGGGGGAGTTAAGCCAGGTGCTCCTAGACCAGAAAGCTAACCAAATCAAAAAGCAGACAAGGCTAGCACACTCAGGAGACAGAGCACCCAGGGGCAGTTTCTCCTCACAGTGTGGCGTTCGTGGAGCTGTAGGTTGAAAGGGAAATGTCAGAGGATTAATAGTTTCATCGAGGTCTACAATTTAAAGCCTTGGGCTGATCAGCCCCCAAAAGCAATCTCTGCAGTCCTTCAAAGCTGTGGTCTCCCAGACACTCACAAGCCCTGGACTGCAGGGAGACAGTAGCTGTTGGAGAAAGCCAGGCCTCGAGGGACCAGGGTCTCAGGTGAAAAGTGCTGATGCCATCCGGGAGGCACAGAAGCAAACGCCCCGAATCTCCCGACTCTTCCCTTACCTTTGGGAGGTTGGCCAGCCGGGTACAGTGCTGCAGCCCCTCCCATGGGTTTTGCTCACCAGTCCCACTACAGGACCAACCACCATTCCGGCACTGGCTACTGCCTTCTGAGCAGGAGGGCAGAGGCTGAAAAATAAAGTGCCCTTCCTGTGGGAGTCCCGCCACGTGCCTGGGCAGGGCACGCCGCCGCCATGCTCTGGGGCCGTGTGCTGACCGGAGTGCACACTCACACCTGCCCCGCTTCCCAGCTCCCTCAAGATGTTCCCTCTCTCACAGGCCACGCATTTTAAATCATACCCCATGCCACACCAGATGCCCTGGTGTCATCTCCACAGGGCACAGTGACAGAGGAGGTGCCTAACAAAATTTGTCTTCATTAAAAAGTTTCAAGATTCAGTTCTCAGAAGCTGCCTGTTGCTGCGGAGTCAATGCCTGGATACGGCGGTGGGCGGGCAGCTCTGGAGTTAGTGCCCGCACACCATCCTTGGCTCCCGTCTCCGCCCGTGATCTTTCTTCCGTTTGCCTGGGTCACTTTCCCACGGTCCATTTTTACATTGATTTTGGGTCTAACCTTTAAAGTATTTCCAATGTGTCACAAGGCACCTCCCTAGGGGCGTGTCTTACCCCGGGAGGTCTGTGTTGGGATGTTAAAACCTTTTGTTTATGTGCAGGGTTCCAGTCGTAAGCCCTGTAAGATCTGCCGTTGGGGCGAATGAGGCCTCTGAAGGAGAAACAGGTAACCGGGACCTGCTCTCTCAGCCCTACTTACCTGTAGAAGTTTCTGGCCCAACAACGTGGCTCTGGTCAAGGGTAAATGGTATTGTTTCTAGAATGTAATGAGAACAGTGCACTTTATTGGCTTCCTCTCTGCCCTGTCAGCAACAAGACCCAATGATTGCTAACAAGCAAAACCGAACCCAGACTGATAAAGCGGAGATGTGTCAGTATGATGTGACAGGAACCACTATGTTCTTTTGAGAGTCTAACTTTCCTAAAAGCCATGGATGAAACCTCCCCTCCTGTTCACAGTGACTTACATAATATATTTAATACATTTCAAATACCAAGGACAGGGTGATCATGTCTAAAAATGTTAATGATCTTAGAAATCACTTGTTGGCTGCATCACCTCTACAACTAATAAGGCAGTACTGCAGCTTACAGTCCCACTGCCTTATGCAATAATGCTTCAAAATTGGGATTTGGTGTCAAATAAGCATCTTCAATTTAGACCCGGAGGCACCAGACCACAGATGGAAGCTGGAGTAGAACTAGAAGACGCAACTCGTTTTCAATGACACTTTCTGTCCCCTGGGTCCTCCTTCCTCTGGATCAGGGCGGACAGACTGGAAAGCACATCTATTTGCTTCAAACAGGCTTCCGATAGCCAACACACCATCCCCGTTGAAGCAAGATCTCCAGGTAGAGGCGACCCACAGATGCTAGAAAGAGAATCTTCCAATGCGCAGCTCTTGATGGTTCGGGAACCCAAGAAGAGACTGGCTGCGGCAGCAAGCCCTTGACTCTGGGCCAAGTCTCCCTGGGTGCTCTGAGGCCCTCTCCCACGAAGTGTGTGATCAGTGCCACGGCGGCCCAATTCTCCCACCATCTCAGAGATAACATCTTAGCTCCAAACTCGCATCATCATGAAAACAAAACGCTGCAGTCTACGTGAGATAATTTTTGCTCGGATTAAAATTTTTATTGAAATCTCTCAAATGTTACCAAGAAATAATTTTTTGCAAAACGGGGAAAAGTAGCTAACAAGCAAATTCAACATGGGAGCTCCCTCTGCTGGTCTGCAGTAGGTTGGTATGTTACAAACACATTCCCAGAGACAAATCTAATTTGCTGGAGAAGTGGACAAAAGACAGGTGTGTTGGGCTTTGCCTCAGGAGAGAAACACTAGAAGAAAAAAAAAATCCAAGTCTCAAAACAGAGCACAACATTGCTAAGAAAAACAAAATAATATAAAAGCTTCTCCAAAGACATACAAGTAAGATCTCCAAACAAAACCAGAATCATCCACTAAGGGCATTGCTCCATTTGGTCTTCCCCACTGCTCTACCTCCAGTTAATAAAAATTCTCTCAGACCCTTTGGGTGAAGGTTAAGTTCTGATTCCCTTGTCTTTGCCTCCAAGTCTCTTCTTACAGGCTTCTCATCTACTGAGAGAAGAAAGATCCAAGGAGTCACTGGAGTGAGGCCTTTCCAAAATTGCATCAAAGAGTTAAGCTTTTGGTGAGCCAGCACTGAGGCGTGGAAAGAGCAAGGCCTGGGAGTCAGGTGACCCGGCTCCAGTCATGGCAGAGCCATTCGCAACTCTGGAGAACTCTCTCCATCTTCTCCAGTCGGTTTCCTCAACAGTAAAAGGGGCCGGACCTGCTCATTGGTAAAGCCCCTACCAGTTCATTCCATGATTCTCATATTGGACAAAGAAATTTAAATAACCACATCTGTTCACGAGCCTTTAGGATACAGAACCCAAGCGTCACTGGGAATGACTCCAAACAAGTTGTGGGGTTGAGCGCAAGGATCTCACTGGTATCAGATGAGAGTTCCACCAACTCTAGGACCGATGTGGCAGAGCCAAGTGGATTCCAGGTTGGGAAAATCTTGAGATCGAGGAAGAACTCACAGGGGAGGGTGCCACCATGGGCAACACATCCCATTTAGTCAAATGGTCGAGTCACTGAATCTTAGCACTGTCTCTCCCTAACCTTTGTCACAACGGCATGGGCTTTCTAACCTCTTAAGACTCTTTAGTTCCTTCTCCCACAACCCCAGATATACTTTGGATCTCATCCGTTACATAAAGGGCAAGTTACCCAGATGTTAGGGCCCCAAAACTACCATTCCCAGTCCTTTCTGGCTGATGTCAATTCTTGCCTTTCCAAGGTAACGGTGAAAGGCTTTGTTGCTGATTAACCAAAGGCATCAATATTCAGATGACTCTACAAACTTGGCACCATTTCATAGTATTAACATTTGCCTCAACTGTCCATCTGTATTTAAGCACTCTAGCAAGAGGAACGAAGACTTATCCATGGATGACGGGGGCGGGCCCACAAACAGAAGGGCTTCTTTGAGTTGCTCCCAGTCATCGACAAAGTTATCCCTGAGGCCACTACGAACATTTCGAGGACTCAGCAGAAGATACGTCCACTGGCTTAAGTTTTATCCGTTCTCGCTCCCCTGCTACCTGCCAGGAGACCAAGCACTGACACAGACAAAGGTGGAAGCAATGGCAGGAAGGGAAGAGAAGGGAAGGGGAAGCAGAGAGCACAGCTGATCTGGATGGAACCTGGGTCATCAGTCTTCGGACTGCTGCTACCACAAGTGACGCTCTGTGCCCGGTGCTCTCACCACCACCATCTGCTTTTCCCTCACTACTGGTACTGCTTTCTACCTCCCCTTCCCACACCGAGGGTCACCACAGCGGGTGGTGCCTGGGTCCTCTCTCCGCAGTCTGCTTGTACGGGCCTGGGCAGCTGGGTCGTCAGCAAGTGCACAGAGCACTGGTAACCCTGCTCGAAGAGAATGGGAGCATAGCCAGCCACCAACACTCCTGAGCCCGTGGCCTGTGAGGATGTCAGCTGGGGCACCGCCCGTGCGTGTTTCATACAACACGGTGAATTCTGTACAACGCGAAAGAGCTGTAAGTCAGAAGGAAGAGTATTCTGGGAAGCTGTGTATTTCATCCAGCCTTGTAAATAAACACAAAACAAAAAAACCCCACCTGTCTGTCTAGGCCAAAGCTTTTCAGAAACCAGGCTTTCCTGCTTTTAGAAAGAGTTCCACGTGCGCTAAGACAAATGAAATCTATATTCTCTCTTGCTGTTGATCGTCACTCTGAACCCGAACATTCATTACTATTACTTGTACTAGAAGCAAAACTAAGGGCAACATTTTTTTTCCAGGGGAAGAGGAAGGTTGGTATGTAGATAGTAATCTTTGTGAAGAAACAAGGGAGTTTATAAAACTCAGGCTACTCTTCACTGAGAAGGAGTGGGTCAGATCAGGAACCTTTACCTTGACTTGTAATTACATTCTCAAAACTACACTGGTACCTCCTTTTATACAGGGTTTCCTAAAAGTGGAAAGAGGAACCCTTAATCTTTCCTGTAACACATGTAAGACAGCACGCGGTCTTCCTGGAAGCTCCCAACTCTCCCCTTTGGTCACTAGACCTGAGGGAACACGACAGTAGAGATCTCTCAATACACAGGTTCACACACAGACACGTAAGTCCTGCGACAAGTGGACACCTCCCTCTGCAGCCCTTCCGCACAACCAGGCACACACGACTATGGTCTGGTGACGCCCTCTAGCTGGCTGGGCCCAGTCTCTTGTGTGTGATAGGAGGGTGAGATCATTAAGGAAGAGAGAGGTGTCATTTGGGGCAAACATCAGGCAGTGGGTGATATCATTGCTGTCAGATGATCCCCAAGTCCTGGAGTGTCAGCTTGATTGAGAGGGAATCATTAATCTCCTGCAGGTGGGTCTGTTAGCTTGGATAGGTGTTAGTTGTACGGTGTGCTCTGGGGAACCGGGTTTGAAAGGACCAGTGGTGGAGTGAGTGAAGTCGTGGCCGATGGGTATAAATTACCTGGGCATGCAGTGAAGCGGGATAGGTGAAAGCAGGAGGAGGTAGAGCAGGCGCTAACTCCGCTGGGTACAGAGGGTACGGGGCCCACACTTCAGGGCTACTGGGGTAAAGTGCAGGCACTGTGAGCTCATCTGCAAGAAAAGAATAAGGGAAGAGTTAGTGGTTACCAAACAGCTGCTTTCAAATCAGAAACAAAACACCAAATAACCCCGAGCCCCAATCGATGTCAGGAGTCAAATTACTCTCATTCCTTTAATAACCTGCTGGTTTTGGTCCCCAAACTCTAAGCAAGGGAATGGTAAATACAAAGTGAAAAAAGGCAACAGGCATCTGCTGCCTGTCTGGCCTGCTGAGATGTCGGGCCTGGGCTCTGCCCCGGACACTCTGATGTCTTTCCAACTGGAGCTGGGGGAACACAAGAACAGTGGGGATTTCCTGCACAAAACCGCACACGTGGCCCTCCGAGGAAAAGAGGAAGAAAGACAACTGGTAGGAGATATCCCATGAAAACCCACTGCAGAGTCTCTGAGAGAATAATGGCTTACTGGCAGGACCCAAACAGACCTGAACTGTAGGACTTCTCTGCTTAGAAGTGTAATTACTACTAACCGGTAAGTCATGATCACCAAGCATTACCCATTTAACACTCGGAAGCACAGAGCCAGACGCTGTGCCTACAAGACATTTAAAATGTTAAAAATTCAGAGAATAGAAGTGAAAAAGGCTGGAGTATCCTGATTAAAGTTAAGCTCCACAAAGATGCAAATTAGAACATTCACAGTCACTGCTTACACAAACTATATTTTCTAGGAAAAAAAAGTGAGTCATGTTGCCAACTGACTGGTCTCAATCTGATTCCATTCAGGTCAAGCCGCAGTTTGCCAGATTGAAGGGCAAGTGCCCGGGGCTCAGAATGTATCAGGAAGCAATCCATTAAAGTAACAGCAAACACATGAGGGAGCGTCTCAGCAAAGGCAAAAATAACATCAGTCAATAGTTATGAATCTGGACTCTGTAAAGCAGCAATCTCAGTATGTGCTTTTATCACCTGTCAAAATCTGAAATCAAGTAGGCCAAGGATGCTACCCAGGACTGCTGAAGCAGTCAGGAAAAGGTGACTTAGAAAGCCATTAGAGACTCTGCCATTCAGGACTTTCCAGAAGTCTAGAGTGCACGTGACCCAAGGTCAATCAAGTCATTTCACTCTTTCCCACATGGAAGAAGTCACCCTAGGCCTGCTTATTCCAGGTCTCACTCATTCTCACCATCTGCCAAAACTCTGGCTCTGGGCAGGGTTTTTAGTGTGGGAAGGGGGCTGGAAACAGAACTTCCCTGAATGTGATGTGGGAACTGCTGTACGGAGCAACCGGAAGGCAGCAGAGCCTGCAGGTGCATGTGAACCTGGGGAGTTTTTCCACAGCTGGCCAGCATGGCAAGAACTTCTGAAAAGATGGAGATTCCAGAGCTTACTAGGGACTATCCATTCAGAAGGCAGCCTGTGGATCTCGACAATGTGGAGTGCTGTAACCATGGCTGGCCGGACTCCCTGAATCCCTTTCTCAACAAGGCAGTTAAAAAAAAAAAAAAAAATGTCCTCCTCAGGACTTAGTGATGGGGATACAGACTGTTTGCATATCCAGGCTGGAAAGCCTAGCTCAAAGAGTAGACTGATATTATTTGAAGGGGATAACAGTAGCATCATAAGCCTCTTTAAAATGATCAGGTCTACACCACCTATTTCCAATTCTAGGGTATGTAGGTGTCTGAAGCTTCTGTAAGAAAATTCCTAACAGAGGGATTGGGAGAATGCTTAACAGACCTCTGTGTTTCCGGTCATGATGAGACCATATGATTTCCATTAGAGCAACTCTTGTGGGAGCCCCGCTTGTGGAAACTGTTGCCAGAACCCATGCCTCGGATTTCAAACAAACAACCATTCTCAGGAATGGCAAGCTATTATTGTTGTTGTTGTTGTTACTGTTATTTCAGCTACCATGCTATTTTAAGACATTCTGAGCCTTTAAAAAAAGAAAGAAAGAAAAAAAAAAAAGTCAAGAAAGTCTCAGGACCCAGCACACTAATGTCTTAGCCCATGCTTGCTCAGTCCTACTGTGACAGCAGGAGACTCTAAATGCCAGCAGAGAGGACTACGCAGGGCCTGCAGCCTGATGGCAGCCCTTCCTCATCCTGTTGCCTAATAGGAACTGGCCAAGTTGGGGGTGAAAGTTTTAAAAATGAAAGGTCTTTTATGATATCTGATCCTAGAAATGGGGCATAAATTCAAGCACTCCCACGGAATTAAATAAAACTTTTTTGGCAAAAGCTATCTGATCCTAGAGAGAGAGATAGTGGAGATAAGGGGAGTCAGGGTTTCAATCTCAGCCTTGACAGATGGGATTTATGATTTCCAGACATTTCTACATTTTTATCCTACAGCATTACTTCCCACTGGGTCTAGACTGATGCTTGCAGACTATTCACTGACCTGCATCTGCACTAAACCTAGCCCAGAATGGGACATTTGGAAACAAAGTCCCCAACCCAAAGCTGCTGACAGTACAAGTCAGGTAGTGGAGTGATGGCCTAAGAGAGACTGGAGCGAACTCACACTGGATAAATCCCATCACACATCTCACCACCCTTCCCTTCTCCCCTTGCGACGCAACCTGGAGTTACCATAAATGTCAAGAGATGTGCAGCAGAGTGGGCTGGTCGGGAGGAAGATGAGCTCAAAATGTGCCAGTGGAAACGCTCTGAGCTGGAGGGCACTGGGGAGAGGAGGAGTCCTCAAAACCAAGTGCCCACCGGTTGGCCAGTGAGAGCTCAGGAAGGCAGGATCCAGCCTGCACCCCTGGCGCCAGCTCTGAGACTAGCACTTAGTGTGTAATAATGCTTGGTAGACTTAATGGGGCCTGGTGGAAAACTTTAAAAGCTGCTTAAAGATACACCACTGTTTTCTTTATTAAAGGAAAACTTAGGAAATATCCATAGGAACTAGATCTAAAATTTCCCAATCCTTCCAGTATTTGCCACACTAAAACAAAAACCATGAGCAAAAAGGAGGCTTGAACTGGAACACATGTTACAGAACAGTAATTTTCAAAGTTCAAAATAAAAGCAGTTGGAACCCTTTCTTCAAACTAACTTTCCCCAGAATCCCTTTTTAAATTAAGTGTAGTGAATTTTTGTTGCCTTGGTGGTGGGGTAGCTGGAGGACTTCAACCCCCATGTCTGTCTCCCAGGTACACCAGGGTTCCAGAGAACACTGAAAACTGCTGTTATAGCTGTGCTCACCCATGGAACGGTTTTTAATGTAAGTTCCTCTTGGGGCACCTGGGTCACTTAGTCAGTTAATCATCCAACTTCGGCTCAGGGCATGATCTCTCGATTCGTGAGTTCGAGCCCCACATTGAGCTCTGTGTTGACAGCTCGGAGCCTGGAGCCTGCTTTGGATTCTGTGTCTCCCTCTCTCTCTGCCCCCTTCCCTGCTCACACTCTGTCTCTTGCATTCTCTCAAAAATAAACATTTAAAAAAAAAGAAAAAGTAAGCTCCTCTTCCAAGTCTGAAGACTGAACTCATTCCTGCAGCTCCTGAAAAAAACCCACCGGAGGGAGGGAGGGCCATGAGCAGCCGGAGCAGGGGAAGAAACAAAGAACACTGGGATGACTTTGGGAATGACTGGGACAGAACCAAACAGGCTCTCCTAACACAGACTTCGGTGCCTGAAGTACTTTGGAATGCTGAGGGAGTCCTCAAGTGAGCGTTTAGGGCCTCACAAAGCGCAGAAAAATCTGACCCAGGAAGTACAGGCGAAATGAAAGGAAGAAAGGTGAATAAGCCAAGTCAAACTATTTACTCCTTCCTCCGCGCTCCCAAACTTTATCTTCATAGCTGCACTACGGCACCCACAGTGCACCCAGTCCTGTGAGTCAGTACTTCTCAAAGTATGGTGGCCACACCAGCGGCATCACCTGGGAGCTTGGCAGAAATGCAAATTCTTAGCTCCAGTACAGACCTACTGAATCAGAATTCTGCCCCCCCAGGTGAATCTGATGGATGCCTAAATTTGAGAACCACTGATACAAGTTGCCTTCTTGCCTTTCTTAATGGATCAAGATGCTTGAACCAAGTGTTATGCATGTTGCTCTCAAAGAGCTTAGCACAGTACCTGCTACACAGCAATTTGTTTAATGAATGAAATACTTCGAGAGAGAAAATGCAAATGAGAGCAATGATTGTGGACTTGTTCTGTGAGAGAAACTGGAGGGTCAAAGCAGATCCAGCCTGACAGCACCTGCTTGGCTCAGAGCCACTAGTGACAGAGCAATATAGGCACGGTGGGGACAGCTGGACCAGGCTACGGTCACACCTGTGGCAAAGCAAGCCCTCACAGACACGTACATTTCACTAGGATGCTGGGGAATCTCTGAAAACCCACATAGTCTCTCTTGGCAGAAGAGGGTAGTAAGCTGAATTTGTATATTCTTTTTGGTTGCTAATGTGTGGTCTTGAGAAAATTAAAACAACTGAATAGACAGGTTTTCCATAGCACAAGCCCTTCACACACACGATGAACCAACAAAGGTGCGGGCAGCAGCAGGGGAGCAGATGGGCTGGCTCTAGTGGGTTTCACCTTCCTGAGTCACTGCTGATCCTGCTCAACTTAATAGGATGGGAAGGCTGAAAAAAAGAGAAAGTTTGCTGCCCTGAGCCCATTAGGATGACCACAGTTTGGCGGGGGTGGGGGTGGGGGTGGGGGTGGGGGGGTAGTAGAGAGACTCCCCTTGACTACATAGGCTCTTGACCCCCCAGTGAGGGGAGGGATCAGGCGGCCAGGGCTTTGTGTCTGGGCCTAATCCGACCCTCTGCTGAGAGGGTGATGGGTCAGTCCTCTCCCATTACTCCAGATCCAGCAACATCCTTTCTCCTTTCGCACCTCTGAAGGATACAGTTGTTGAGGGCTCACAATATACATCTGAATAAGCCTTTTTTTTAGCATAAGAATATACAACCGGAAAAGCTCAAATTGTATTCTGGCAAACAAGGACTAGAAACTTCCCCAACTCCATCTTCCAATCCCTTTGAAAAGAAAAAAAGAGCAGTGTCTGACAGAGGTTTAAACAAAAACAGCTAATGAAGATCATCTTTGTCTGCCTTTTCATTTTGGATATGGAAACAAACATGCAGAAGGGCGAAGCTTCCGGTGTGAAGTCACACTGAAACAGATAAAGATGAACTGACTCTCAAAAACAACAGAGAGCAAGAGGGACGCAGATAATCTTTGATGGACTTAACCTGAATGCAGTTGAGAACACAAGGTCCAGGAACTTTAGGTCAGTATTTACTCTGCCTCTTGGATATTTTTACTTGGAAATATTCCACGGCGATCTCATACTCAACATGTCTGAAACTAAACACAGTCCCTCCCTCCCACTGCCTGTCCTCTTCGGTTCCAGATTTCAGTGAAAGATGCCAGGCCGATGCCCAAGCCATGGTGACCTGGTAGTCTTTCACCAAGGCCCCACTGAACCCGTCCCATCAGCCACTCTCTTAACTACCACCACCGGGTTACTGAAAAGGCCTCCTCACAGTCCTCCTGGCAGTCACGCTGCAGCCAGGACAACTTTGAAAACACAATTCTGCAATGTCACTCTCCTGATTAAAACCTTTCTGTGATTTCTCCTTGCTCCCAGGACAGTGTCTGATCTCCAGATACCACGGCCTAGAAGACTGCATATGATCTTGCCCTCACCTGCCTCCCCATCATGGTCTAGGATCATTCTCATTGCTGGACCGTGCCCGCTCCTCCCCCACCTCCAGGCCTCGTACACACTAGCTCCCTCTGCCAGGGGCATTCTCTCCTTTCAACTGCCTTAACCTGTATTCTTTCTTCAAAGGACTCTACTAAGATGTCACTTCCTTGGGTGGCAGGGAAGGAGCACCTTTTCTGTGTTCTGCTGCATCCTCTGTCTCCCAGGCACAGCACTTACCTCCAGGACTGCATGTTCTCACTCTCTGCTCACCCAGAGCCTAGCACAGTGGATCACAAAGTATCAAGAAGTCAACCACTTGCTCTATACTCGATAAAAACAACAGAGAAAAGAGGATGTAACTTCTACCTTGCCCTTCAGAAGAGGAAACGATCAAACTGTAGGTTAATTCAATTCTATGTGGGAGACAAATATACACAGAAGAGAGACACGAGAGGATATAAATGTGACTTCTTAAATAAGATTACATTTCAACCCTGTTTTAATAACATGTTGTATTTGCATACATTTTCATACACAGCTAAGAGGGTGTATATCCATTATCATTCTGGATACTCATCCAAAGCTCTGGAGAAAAGGGCAGGAACTCTATTCAAGGTCTCACAGCTAACTCATAGTGTCTGAACTGGGACCAGAATCCCAGTCTCTTTGTCTTATGGTTCAGGCTCCCTTCCATACAGCATCCTGCCCACGCCCCCCCCCCCCCCATACCACCAGTGGTGGTGGTGACAGGCCTTAGAGCAGGCGTGGTCCTCATCTCTAGTTTTTGGCATACTCCATTTACTAGAATAAACCTAAGCAGAGTCCTTAAGGAGAGCTTGCCTGATAAATGAAGCCTTGACCAGAAAAAACCAAAGGCTAAATATAATGACAAATTCCATTTTTGATGAAAAAAAAAATCAAATTTGAAAGAAAAAATAAATCAAGGACTCCCATTCACACGTATCTCACAAGTAGTTGGTCCATGTCTGTTAAGTAAACCCCTCAAAAATCAGTCTTCCAAGGCTCTTTTGTAGACTCTCCTAGCAGGACACACTCTTCTCGTGTCAGGGTTAAGAATGCAGCATATGCCAGCTTCGGTGGCCCGGCACACTAACTAGCTCTGGCAGTGGGTTGAACAGTGTCCTCCCAAAATTAACATTTACCTGGAAACTTTTTTGAAAACACGAATTTTGCAGGTGTAATTATTCAAGGACCTTGAGATGAAATCATACTGGATTTGGGGAGGGTGCTAAATCCAACGACTGATGTTCCTATTAGAGGAGAGGACACAGAGAAGATGGCGATGTGAAGCCGGACACAGAGACTGGAATGATGTGTCTACAAGGCAAGGAATGCCGAGGACTGCCAGCAGCCACCACAGTTAGGAGAGGCATGAGAGGGTCTGTCGGTTAAAGCCCTCCAGGAGGAATCAGCACTGCTGACACCTGATTTCAGACTTCTGTCCTCCTAAACTGCAAGAGAATTAATTTGTTTTCAGCCACCCACTGGCGGTAACTTACTGTGGTAGCCCTAGGAAACAGTTCCCAGGAAAGGTCACATACTTTCACTGGCTCCCTAAGAATTACAGAAGTGTAAAGGAGGAATCAAAAGATTTGGTGAGAAGCTGAAAGGATGTCTTCAGCACCACCCAGCACAAACCACAACTGTAATTTTTCTGTTCTGCACACGGAGCTAATTGTACTAAATGCTCGAGACACCAAGAGTAATCAAGTGTGTGCTCAGGTCTCTTCTACTTCTATCTACTCTCTATCATGGCCCTTGGCAACTTCCATTGTTTCAACTGTGAGTTCTGTTTAGGATAACCCATTAATCGACAGCTTTGATGCCCACTCCAGTGTAAACATTCCAAACTCATCCAGCTCAACTCATCCAAAAGTGAACTGTCACTCACAACCAATTTCTCTTCTCACCTCCCCACATTTTCCTTTATCCCATTTATTCAGCTTCAAGGTCTCCTTCATTTCCATGTCCAGACAACTGCTGAGTCCTAATAACAGTAAAGATGACAAAGATACTAACAACAGCGACAACAGTAGTAACAGAGCAGTAGCTAATGCTCACCAAGCACATTTTGTGCCACACACCGTGCTCCTTATGGAAGGTAGGAATATTCGCCCGTTTTACATGGCAAGGAAGCAGAGGTACACAGAGGTTAAAGAACCGCCACGTGACTCATAGCAGGTGACAGACCCAGGATGTGAATCGTGAATCAGTCATCTTTGTCCAGAATCCAACCCTTCACTTCCCGCCTCTCTATGTTGATTGCATTTCCACTACGCCTTACTATCTTTTTTTTTTTAAGTTTATTTTGAGAGAGCAAGCGAGCGTGAGCACGCGCAGAGAAGGGGCAGACAGAAAGGGAGAGAGAATCTCAAGCAGGCTCCAATTCTGAGGCTGAGCTCTGATGCGGGGCTAGATCTCAGGAACCATGAGATCATGACTTGAGCACAGATCAAGAGCCAGCCGCTTAACTGACCGAGCCACCCTGGGGCCACTACCATCTCATCTCTTCCCTTCCACCCCTGCTTCTATGACCGAACTGCAGGTTCTCACCTAGACTGATTTAGTAGCCTTTTGACTTTTAAACTGGCTTCCTGCTAGCTTCCAGTCTCCCCACTCCACTTTTTTTCTCTCGTAACACATATTCCTGCAGCAACTCTTCAAACCTGCAGGAAGGCCAACCTAGACCCACAAAATAAGGATGCCAAGGAAATTCCAAAATCAAGTTGGTCTTGATTCAGCTGGCCCAGCGGCCCTTCTCCTCCGCTTAATGATTTTCTGTCATACCTCTGAGCGGTCACTGCTCTCAACAGTCCTGTTCTTTTGTTACTGCCCAGCTGTTCTACGCCAAAAAACTATCCAATATAATCCGTGGTTTTAAAAAGATCTGATGCCTGATCTGAGAGGTGGAGGGAACCCAGAGCAGAGAAGCAGGAAGAAAACTTCCTCTGGGGACCTGCTTTAAGTCACTATCGTTATCTACTCCCGCTCACCACCGCTGGATACTTTCATTCGTCTTCCTTCTTGAGCAGTGCAACTGCAGGGATGAGGGTGCCCCAGCTCTTCCCCAGGCAATTCCCTTCCCAGACACGGGCAACTGAACTTGGAGGGTATTTTGCCAGCCTCTCTGAGACCATGGATTTCTTAACAACTGCAATCAAATCTAGAGTGTAACAGGAGTTGCACTTCCAGAAAGTGTTGGTTTTATATTAACAATACAAAAACATTTGCCCAGCTCCACTCTGCTAGAGACTTCGCTAAGCTCCACGAGGCTGGACCACTGCAGCTGTACTCGCTAGTGTACCCTTTCAGTGTCTGACACAAAGTAGCCATTCAATGAACATTTGCTGAATGAATATACTCTCCCTTTTGCATAACATACCCACTCCCCCTCTTTCTGTACTGTCAGTTGAAGTGAGTCTTCTCCCTCTTTTGTTGCTGAAACAAGAGCCTCTTCCATCTATGGCAGATAATTTAGATTATAAAGGGATTTCAGTATCGTACACATGAGTGGTAGTGTGGCTAGTCAATGGGGTTGTTGCATATCAAACAGGAATAAGGATATTTATACAGCACGTACTTTGTGCAAAATAGTTCACAGACTTGAACCTACTTCTTCTCCACAACATCCTTCTGAGAGGTACTGCTATTATTATCTCCATGTCACAAATGGAGGATGCTAAGTGATTAAGTGACAGGCCCAAAGCCACGCAGCTGGGAGTGAAGCCATAATCTGAATACAGACCATGTGGCTCCAGAGCTCCTGCTCTTAACCACTGTGCTAAAATGGTATGGGGCCCCTGGGTGGCTCAGTCGGTTGAGCGCCAGACTTCGGCTCAGGTCATGATCTCACCTCACGGTTCGTGGGTTCGAGTCCCGCATCGGGCTCTGTGCTGACGGCTCGGAGCCTGGAGCCTGCTTCGGATTCTGTGTCTCCCTCTCTCTCTGCCCCTTCTCGGCTCACTCTCTTTCTCTCTCTCTCAAAAATAAGTAAATGTAAAAAAAAAAAAAAAAAAAAAGATGGTGGTTTTGCCTAGCCAAACACCTTCCCCCAAAACCATAAAGCTTAAACTCCTAACCAAGTTAGAAAAGACAGGTCACTACCCTGAAAAACAAAAGAGAAAATATTACTTCAGGGTGGATGAATATATTAAGAGGTTAATTTTGAAAACATGGTAATTCTGATCTGCTTTTCTGGGCCATGACAATTATGTAATTAATACTTAAATTTATAAGAAAAGCATACCCTGGAGGTGATTTTCACTTGTTTTTACAAAAACTAGTTTAGAGACATGTGTATATGTCTATGTGTACATGAGTGCCGAGTAAAGGAGAAAGAAGCCAGGAGAAACTGCAGGTCTGGATCACAGAGAGGGTGTATGAGAACCATCGACAACCTGTGCTGTACGGAGAATCCTGGAGGGTGTAGGAAGGAAGAAAAAGAAGCTTCTTCCTTCATCTAAACAACAGCTAGCCTTTTACTAAAACTTCCAGTTGCTACTCACCATTTTTGGTAAGGGAAGAAAGTTGAAAAGGGAAAAGTATTTTCAAGAACATGGGGAGGGACAGGTGTCTTTTTAACGAAACAGCTACTTGGACAGAGGTCCACTTAGTCTGTGAAAACAGACCACCTACAAAACTATCTTACTAAACCATAAGCTCCTTGAGTGCAGGGCCTGGGTCTGTGATGCTCACCACTGTATCCCCAGTGCCTAGCACAGTACATGTTCTAGAGCAGACGCTCAGTTTTTAATTAGTGCTGTTAGGCGTAAATCTTTGAGATAAATTCTTAGAAAAACTAGGTCTAGGGGCACCTGGGTGGCTACGTGTCTGTGTGTTAAGCGCCCATGTCTGCTCTCAGCACAGAGCCTGCTTCAGGTCCTCTGTTGCCCTTTCTCTCTGCCCCCCTCCAGCTTATGCTTGCTCTCTCTAAAGAAAGGAAAAAAAAGCAAAAAACAACAAAAAAAGAACCTATGTCTAAGGTGATAAGCATTTTTAAGAACCTTGATAAATCTTACTGTGCTGGACTGTTTCAATATTACCTTCCCAATAAAAACAGATACATTTATACCAACTTTTAAATATGACAACATTGGGAATTATCATTAAATACAAAACTAAACAAAACCCAACAATTTTATAAGCAAAACATCTCTCCATTATTTTGATGTGTATTTCTTTGACAGTTAACAAAGCCGAACTGATTCTCAGCTGAAACAGGTACTGCCTAGAGAAGTCTTCATTAAGGCATGTTGCACTCTTGAAAACCCAGGATGGACCACATACCCTTCCGATAGCTCCCTTAATAGTACGTGTGTACCTTGATCACTGCCCTCTATCACTCACACTGAAAATGAACTTTCTGTACCTTTCTTATTCCCCAAATTGTAATCTCCTACCCCCAGCACCTAGGTTTAGCACGCAAAAGATATTCAATGACGTTTCTTAAATTTAACTGATATTACCAAGTGGCTGCAACTTCTTACACTATTCAGGAGCATGTAAAATTGAGAAACGTATAATCAACCCAATGATTTCTAGTTTAGCGGCACTGACTTTTAAGAAAACGTCAGTTTATATCTGTACAGGTTCCAGTCTAGATAAAAAGGCAGAAACTTGAATAACTTGTCACAGCTATCGGTCTTAAAGAGACTGAAATTGACTTAGGGAATGGAGTCAGAACTTCAAAACCTACCTTGGGGTACAAATAACACAAATCCAGACACACAGAAGCATTGTGGCCTATGGGCCGTGTGAGGGATTTCTCAATGGAATGTGTGTCTGAACCGAGCTCCTGCTCTATGAGCCAAGCAACTCTTTTGGTTCCCGCCATCTGTGTTCGCTGGCTGGCCTCAGCTATTTACCCTTGATTTATGCACAGCGAATGTCGACAATATTCACAAACCATTGGTAGAGCATGATGTACTGGGCTGCAGAGACTGCATAGAGATGGGTGGGCCACACTAGCAAACCTGTCATCCCTGCTTCCACCTTCTTGGTTTCCTCTCATGTCAGAGCAATCCTGCTCTACAATCTGTTCTGAAAAGAACTGTGAGTTAAATAGTGGTGGCTATGTCAAAAAATTCCAAGCATAAATTTTAGAACACATGAAAATGTACCCATCTTCATGGGAACAACAACAAGAAACAGGCACTAGCTTATGCTAACATTCTGTATTCCCAAGAGGCCTTTCCAATCACCAAAAAGAGCGAGCCCACAGACTAAAAGGTGTCAGTCCTACGTGGATGATAAAGACCCACTGAGGTAAAATGCCATCATCTCTAGATATGGAGAGCTGAAAAGTTCTACTGCTCCTCCTAGCTTCTCATGTGGTACTAAAATTTTGACTCCTAGAAATTCAAACTGAAATTACAAGTATAAGATCAAACAAATCAATTAACATAGAGAAGTTATGTATATCATTTATCATCTTCCTGACTGTGGTGGTAGCAGCACTCTACTATAATCACCACCAGCACAGCCACCCTACCCATCCCACTGTCCTGGCTGTCAGTGCACTGAGAATTATGCAGCCAGAGAATCCGACATGGCCACAAGCCAGGGCCATCGAAGCCAAGAGGAGTATCGTAGCTAAACTGCATGTGTACTAAATGTAAAAAGTCCAAGGCATAAACATGTTTTACTAAACTATTCCTGCCCCAGCCTCTAAATGGTATTTGGAGGATATAAGGAAGACACAAAATAATGAGGACACCTATTGCTCATGGCATCATAGTGATCGCTATTTGAAATATTTTAAAAGTGACCTGAATGCCCAATCATCACCACCATTCTAAAGTAAGTCTTCTTTACTCAGTATCAGATGCCCGAGCACCACAATGCTGATGGCTATGGCGAAGGCCGCCAAGTGTTGCTGTGTGCCATGGTGTTTTAAACATCTCTTTCAGGGAGGCTAAAAATCCATCACTTAAATCTAGAAAGTCACATATTGCCAATTACTGTGAACTATGAAAAGCCTATAGGAACAAAGCCATCAGTAGACCCAGAACTTCCTGCCTACAGGTAACAACACTGCTAGCACACAGAAAGCTCAGAAACGTGTCCTTTTCCATCTTCTCCAAAATCCTCCCTTCCTTTATTCTTGGTTTTATAATCTGGTGCATCAGATCAAATCCTGAGAACAAAGCAAAACTTCACTTGTAGAAACATCTGTTGCTGTCTAAGAACTGCTTCTCTTCATCCCCTAGGCTTTCCGAGGTGACACGGGTTCCAGGGAGGACAATTCAACCTGACACTCTGTGATAGAAATGAATGATGTTTCCTGACAGTACTGAACCATGAGCCCATGGATGGATGAAGAAACTGGACAGTCATTACTTAAAAAATAACAAAGAGAGACTAAGCAGGGCGCCTGGGTAGCTCAGTGGGTTGAGCATTGGACTTTGGCTCAGGTCATGATCTCACAGTTGATGAGTTCGAGACCTGTGTTGGGCTCTGTGCTAACAGCTCAGAGCCTGGAGCCTGCTTTGGATTCTGTGTATGTCTTTCTCTCTGCACCCCCACCCCCGCTCATGCTCTGTCTCAAAAATATATAAACATTAAAACTCAAAAATATATAAACATTAAAAACAAAGACAGACTAAACTAGTTCTTAAACGCAGTTCAGGGCCAGCATGGATGAATAAAGACCACGCTATCCAAAAATTTAGTCAGGGCTACTTTCTCTCAAATTATACCACCTCTTTGCAAAGAGTATTTACTAATAAGTAAATATTACTGTGGGTCAGATGCTGGATGAATACCATTATCTTTTATTTCTCCAGCCCAAATTCGACGCATTGATGCTGAGCCACAGAAGGACCTTATTCTCTACAAACCTGAAACGTAATTCTTACTTAATTGCATATATCCAGTGATCGCAGGGTAGGGTGGGGTGGGGAGCAGAAGTTATACTTGAGGAAAACTATGTAAAGATGGAACTCCTTATTAATTTCATAGTGCAGGCTATTAGGAAGATGTGATTTGTCTTGCAGAAAGTGCTGGAAGAGCTGTAAACTTCAGGGAGTCAGCAGATGGTCACTGAAAAGAAAATTTGACAAGAGAAGAACAAATGACCTTTTTGTGTCAGAATGTGTCACATGAGGTAATTCCAGAAACGTGGTGAGTAGTGACTCAGTAAAGTCTCACCTGAAAGTCAAACCAGTGTTTCTCCTCTTTAAGGAAGTCTTTTAGTTGTAAATGTTGCTGGCTGCACAACTTTGAGCAATTTACCTAATTTCTCTGATAAAAATACAGACCATCACAAAGGTTCATCATAAAAAGTCACTGAGAACCCGAGAGGCACAGAGTAAGTGCACAGTATCATACAGTGTTTGTTAGCAAATAGCAGTGGCAGTAATCAACACGAACATAGGAAAGGAGGGGAGGACACATTCTGGGGGTGTAAATAATGTTATCTATGCAATAGGCAATCTATCCTTATTACAAGAAAATTCCTTGGTTCATCAAATTGTCTGGGGCCGTACCTGCGGGAGGAGGCAGCAGGGAGTGGTGCTTTGGAATGTGTGCCCTCAGCCACTTCTGTTTAACTCTGTTTTCTTCCTCATTCTTTTGTGCCTCGTATTTACTGTTCAGCTCATTTTACTAGGAATGAGTTGATGACCGCTGGAACCTAAAGGTTTAGCTATAAGGCATTTCCTTTCTAATTTTTTAAATAACAAGTGCTCTTTTTTCAAGAGCAGAAGGCTTCTTTTAAAAAGGAGTCTCATTGTCCTTCAGCTTCTCTAAAGAAATCTCATCTGTTCAAAAGACCCACTTAACCTGGTAAGTAAAAGCAAAAGCAGCCAGGCCAAGTACCTTTGCAAACCGATCTAGACTTCCTTGACCACTCAATGCCACTGGCTGCCAGACATCCAAGTTCCAACAGCAGCTCCAGGTGTTGATGCATCTGAGCCCCCTGACTGGCCAGATTTTCCCTTTTTCTCCCCATCTCTCTCTGCCTCATAAAAATCAGATTTAGCGACAATGTTTAAGAGCAACATAACAAAAAGCCTACATCTTAATTGTGCAGGAGGTTAACAGTCACACTGTTGACTTTCCAGTAAGATAAACAGTGCAAACTTGGCCAGCACTAATGTATACAACCCACCCTCTCATTCCTGAAGACCGTACTTGTTCTTGGGATGTGAATGACAGCAAGAGTTCACTGGGGAGAACGGAGCATCCTAACCTGTCAGAAGCACTGAAATACCAAAAGAAAACTGGAGGAGTTTAGGCTGAGCTTCTTTATTTCGGGGAGTAAGTAATTCTATGTCACGAGGATCTTGAGTCTGTGATAAATTACCCTCAAACTCTAAAAGGCTGCCTGTCAGTGTTTTAAGTCTTTTTCCAGTTCTACTCTGCCATGAAACTCAGGGAGATCTGGTGTGAGGCTCAGTAGGAAGGCTGGCTGGCTCTGGCCTGACTTCTGAGCCTTGGTGGATGATCTGCATAGGAGCTAAGGGGTTCATGGGGGTGCTTCACCTCCCCAGAGCCAGAAACCAGAACATCTTAGAGTGGAAAAGACATGCCCAAGCCATCCTGGTGCCTGCAAGATCTCTGGCAAATCTAGAACTGGCAGCTGGTCAAGCATTAAGAGGATGGTCATACAAGGTTTTTAAAAAAGAATCAAGGAGGAGAATCTTACAGTTCAAATCTAGAGGCTGGTTAAATAACTACAAAATGGCATGTATTACAGCCACCAAAAGGGATGATGTGAGAGACCTGTATTTACAAATATGGACACATGTTAACAAAATACTCAGTGACAAAGTAAACAGGTTACTGAACATTATGTATAATACAATCCCATTAATAGGAAGACACACATAGAAAGAGAAAGGAAGAAAGGGAGGAAGAAAGAGACACACACACACACAGACACATAAATGCTTTGCATGAGGGATGGGCATAATGCTTTGGTATGTGGCCCTAGGTTTAAGCCAATTATCAGCTTTGTGACCTGGGGTAAGTTAGCAACTTAAGGCCAAGTTTCTTCATCTGGGAACTATTAAAGAGGAAGAAGGGGAAGGGAGGGGGAGGAGGGAAGTACCTGTTCTCATAGGCTGTCATGAAAATTAAATGATATGTAAAAGATTTCAACAGCTCTTTGTGACAGAATACATTTAATAGTATCACTATGATTTATCTCTGGATGGTAGATTCTGTGGATAAATAGATGCTTGAGTTCTGTTTTGCTCATTATGCTTCCTGAGTTTCTACCACGACCACGTATTTTTACCACATAGTGTTTTGTTCTTGTTTCTTAAAGGCTTTGTAAAAATACAAAGAGACACAAGGACCATTTGGGGCGTGAAAAAAAGAGAACACTTATGGTTCCAATGTTACAAGAACACATTGGAAACGAAGTATGAAAACTGATTTCCTTCATGTGATAGTTGTTAAATGTCAGTAAAAGCACACAGAAGAAAAAATGTAAACCCAGCACGAGCCATTAAAAAATCCTAACACGTTATACAACATGGGTCGATTCTGAAAATATAAAGAGAAAAAACCTAGACATTAAAGGACACATATATGGTTCTACTTAAATGAAATATCTAGAAGACACAAATTCACAGAGACAAAACCAATTAAAGACTATGGTGGAGCATAGCAGAGAGGGAACAGGGAGCCTAATGGTTAGTGTCTTCGAAGCAATGAAAAAGTTTTGGGAACAGATAGTGGTAATGGCTGCAAAACATCATAGATATAATTAGTGCCACTGAACTGCACAACTCAAAATGGTTAAAATGTCAAGATTTATGTCACATACATTTTACAACAGACAAATAAGAGAGACTGATAATGTAATATAGGAAACCACACTTAACTGTGCACTTTAAATTGGTGAATTGTGGGGCGCCTGGGTGGCGCAGTTGGTTGAGCATCCGACTTGGGCTCAGGTCATGATCTCGCAGTTTGTGAGTTCGAGCCCCGCATCGGGCTCTGTGCTGACAGCTCAGAGCCTGGAGCCTGCTTCGGTTTCTATGTCTCCCCCTCTCTGTACCCCTCCCCCTGCTCACGCTCTGTGTCTGTCTCTCAACAATAAATAAATGTTAAAAAAAAAATTAAATTGGTGAATTGTAAAAAATGTTAATTATTTTTTAAAATTATACTTTAATAAAGTTGTTAAAAACCCAAAACAACCTTAGGCTCTGGGGCCAGAGAGACCGACCTGGCTTTTGAACCCCAGATAGGCAACTTACCAACTGTGACCCTGAACATATTTTTAAAACTCTCTGAGCCTGACCCCTCATTTGTAAAATGAGGATAATAACTGTACCTTCACAACAGACTGTTTTGAGGAATAAGGAGATAATAATAAAGAGTTTAGTCAAGTGCCCTGGGAGCACCTGGGTGGCTTATAAGTGTCTGACTTTGGCTCAGGTTTTGATCTCCTGATTTGTGAGTTCGAGTCCCACATCAGGCTCTGCACTGACTGTGCAGATCTTCTGTCCTCCCCCCCTCTCTGCCCCTCCCTTGCTCACGTGCCTATTCTCTCTCTCAAAAATAAATACATATCAAAAAAACAGCCCTGAATGAATAGCTGCTAATTATCATAATTATTTTTAAACTTCTCATACCCGAAGATTCCCAAGGGTCAAAGCTCTACTTATTGACTCCAGGTTTTACCAGCTCTCAGAACTACCACCATGGTAACAAGAAAGAATCCATACACACATCCTGGTTCCCCATTCGGGGACCATTAGGCAAACATACTTGCAGAAGCTCCACCGTCCTCATCGTACATGTCCCCATACAATGCCAGCTACCCCTCTTCACAATCAAAATCTCACAGCAAATCAGAGGAGGGTCAGAAAACACACAGAGCAATACCTTACTCCAGGGCCTGAGCACCTCAGACAACCTGTCCTAAGCACTGGAACATCTTGCACAAGGACAGTCCATCACTAGACAAGGATTAAAAAAATTACAAGTATCTTTAGGGGTGCCTGGGTGGCTCAGTCAGTTGAGCATCCGACTTCGGTTCAGGTCAGGATTTCATGGCTCATGAGTTCTAGCCCTGCCTTGGGCTCTGTGCTGACAGCTTGGAGCCTGGAGCCTGCTTTGGATTCTGTGTCTCCCTCTCTCTCTGCCCTTAACCCCACTCATGCTGTCTCTCTCTCTCTCTCTCTCTCTCTCTCTCAAAAATAAACATTAAAAAAAATTCTTTTTTTTTTTTCAACATATCTTATTATCTCTCACTGTTCCCTCTCTTCCCAGAGCTAAACTTACCCTGTTCCTTTATCCTTTTCTCATAGCAACGCCTCTTTCTGATCTTTCAATCATTTTCCTCATGCTGGATCCCATCCAAGTTTTTCTTTTCTCACACAGTGCTGAGGCCCAGCATGGGACGCAGGGCTGGGAACAGTCTGGTAAGCGGGTCATAGAACCCACAGTACATCCCGTGTGGGGCTTGGATGGTAAATTCTGAAAAGATCAGGCTGTGTGTGTAACCAGTGGCTGTAGACCAGTTGGTGGGTAATGTGACAGTAGTTTACAAGCATCCCAGAGGGAAGAGAAACTGTTTGAAGAGCTGTCTCTGGGCCTTTCCTGAGAACTGATGAAAAAGACAAGCACGGAAGTTTGTTCGGAGACCTGGAGAGCTGGTGGTTGGGGTAAAGAAGAACAAATCTCATCCAGAATGAGGCAGGGAGCCCCCCAAAAGGTGTCTCAGGGCAGCTGTGAGATCACGGCTGGGGCCAGGCTTCCGTGGTGTGGAGACTCCACACTGGCTCCCAGGGCTGTTCCTTATGTTAATTCCTCTGTCCCGGCTACAAGAACAGAATGAGAAGCCTGCCTGAGGGGCTTAAAGAAACTTATCTCAAGGTTTGTTGGAGAAGTTACTTTTCCCACACTCACTCACTCTTGAGAGGAGAATCAGGTTCAAAGGGGCAAATGGAACTGGAAATAAATAAGAGAATAGAGGTGGGGGTAGTACTGGGCAAGTTTTTTGGGAGAATGTGTCAGAAAGACAGGCTAATGTGTCCTTTTTAGGGTGGAGCTGCACAGCACTATCTGAATCATCACCCTGGCACTTTGGGTGATGCATCTGTAATCAGCCATTTAATTTTTACAGGATGAGAAAATACCTAAAAGCCACATCTCCTTTAAAACCCACTGCTAAGTTCTTTCTGATAATTCCTCTTCTTATAAATCTCTAATAGTTCCCAATTCGTTCTGAATCAAGGACAGCATAACTGATGAGGGTTTCCATTTATACCTTCCTTCCTTCTTCTCATACCTACCACACACCATCATTTCTCTGCCGCTTATCATTTCATGAACAAAGTTAATTCTTGCCACTAAATTTTAAGACTCATTCCTCCACTAGCCTGGAATGCAATTCGCCTAAATCGAGGGACAGCCATACAGCTCAGAACAGTTTCCCCAAGGCTGTGTGTGCTTAAGTCCCAGCCTTCGAAGTCATTAACATAAAATCAAGCCCAAAACTCTGATCTCTGCAGAATGTCTTCACTTTAAGGACATCTTACACTCACCAACACACCTGGGAAGCTCAGCTGGTTGAGTGTCCGACTCTGTATTTTGGCTCAGGTCATGATTCCAGGGTTGTGGGATCGAGCCTCATGTTGTGCTCATGTATAAGAACTCACTCATTCTGGAACAGTCTCATTCTTTCTGAGAACTATCCCCCAGAAATCTAGATTCTGAAGGGCTATCATATAAAAATGGGATTAGACTTGTTCCATGAGGTCCAGGGAGTAAAAATAGGTGAGTGGAAGTTTCAGGGTATACAGATTTGGGCCAGTTAGTAGCAGAACTGGAGCAGGAATTTAGCAAGTATTTATCAAACACTATGTACCTAATATGCAAAGCTCAGTCTTATTATTCAAGAAGCTGAGAGACTACAGAGGGAGACGGAGAGGTAACCGGAAATTTCTATACGGTGTGGCAAGGAAAAAAACAGTTTTCTACAGCAGCTACCAGCCCAGAAGGGCAATTAATCCACCTCTGGAGAGTCAGACAAGCTTTCTAAAGGATGAGACAGCTAAGGTGACTTCTGAAGGACAAGCAGCTAATTTGCACAAAGACTGAATTTACAGCCAGGGAATGGGCACTAGGAGTGGGAAGGTCAGAGGCAGAGAGGACACAAGTGGCAGCATAGACTCCCGGCGGCGGAGTACTGGCAGAGCACAGCTGTGAGGGGACCAGTGTCTGGAGAAGAGGCTCGCAAAGGGCCTGTACAACACGCTAGGGAAGGGAGACTCTATCCAGAGGGCAGTGGAGCTCTTCTCATCACTACAGCCATCTGCATCAATTAAAGACATCCTTTTGTCAAAAGGTCTGTTATCCTAACTGATACTAATCTGGGATTTAAACCCATCAAATATTTTAAAATATCAGTACATTTTGCACAAGTGGTAAGGAACTCTTTCACAGAAGTGTATGATGGTATTCGGGAGAGGACTCGAGAGCCAGAGGCTGGGAAGCCCTAGGCAGGGTTGTGAGGACCAGCTGGAGGGGCTGTCCCCAGTGGCAGAGGTGAGAGCTCTCCGTGGGTTGGTCCTGAACTAGCAACCAAGCTGGCCTTAGGTTCTGTGCCCCATCAAACACCTTTTTCTCTATATGCCAGGATTTACCTCCACACAGTCCCCTCAAGGAGTTTCCACTCTCCTAAACTAAAATCTTGTTAACAGATCCACTTAAGGGAGTAACACAATTCTTTCTAGAAACTGGGGAAAAAAATGCTCTTCTGGTTCCACTTAATCATTTTAAGTCACTTAATGTTTCTCAAGTAGAAAGTCTCACACTATCTGATGGTTTGTATTATGGCTCCAGAATTTTAGATGACTTCAGAGAGGAAGCCAGTGAACTTTGAAAGGACATCATTTACATTTGTTTGCCATATCAGGTAGCACTTAAAATATATAAATGGGAAGATGTGGGCAAGAAAAACAAAAAGATTTCTAAAGTTTCCACAGGATTACTGCAGATTTTTTTATTTGTGGGGGTGGGTGGGGGGTGGGGTGGGTGGGAGGCCTAAATGGAAAAATGATTATAGGACTTACAACATTTTAAAAAGAGTCACAGAGTTTCCTGTTTGCACATCTCTTTTGGCATTTGTTAATATCAGAGTCTAGGTCTTGGGAGAGGCCAATATATTTTAGACTTTTAAAAGTTCACTTGGACTTAAACTAGAAGTGGGAGATGGCTAATAGCTAAATTTAGCTTCTATGCAAAGTTACTACATTCAAAACTTAGCTCAACCTTTGAGGGTAACTATTTGCCAGAAGTCAAATTAAACTGCTATTTTAGGAAAAGAACTTAAACGAAACAGGCTTGAGAAACATTTACTATATAATAAAATGGCTTTTGAAATACCTTTTAATGACAAGATTTATCAAACACATCTAGATTGAATTTCTTCATAAATATAGCTACTGATAAATGAAGAGAGAAGTGTTAGGAAAAAAATGTTTAGGTGAATGATGGACTAAACTTGGAATGTTCCCACAGGATCCCAGCTTTGGTACTTTTTATAGTGTTAAATAAAAGGTCTTTAAAGGGCATGGATGAAGGTGCTACGAAAAAGTCTTTGTGGCAAAGTCTGAAATTAGGATTCTAAGGCCATTGATGTTTTTGGTCAGTGTATTTTGAAAAACACGTAAGATCATGCAATGCCCTAAGTAATGATAATCAATGGTGGATCATTATAAGCATCAGGGAATCAAAATGAGAGGAGAAACTGGGAAATATCCTGGGAGTCATTTTTGCATCTTTAAGTCTCTTAACTGTTCACTTTCTTTCTTTAATCTCTCACCTTGTCTTTATTTCTTCCCTTCTACCATTTATAAGTGGAGATGAGAAACTACCTAGGGCTGAGAAAGAGAAGGAAGCTGGTGTCCTGTACAAGATTGAGAAATGACTCCTATACTCATCTCTAGCTACTCTATATGACCTTAGGGGAAACTAGGACTCTCAAGTCCCAGACACCATGTGTATAAAGTAAGAGAATTGTGGCATTCCAGTACACGGTTGTTGGCTACATAAATTGGTATAGTCTTTATACGAGCTCTTTGGCAAATGTATGGGGGGGGGGGGGTTGTTTTTTTTTTAATTTCATGAAGGGTGCCTGAGTGGCTCAGTCAGTTAAACGTCTGACTCTTGATTTCGGTTCAAGTCATGATCTCACGGTTCCTGAGTTGGAGCCCTGTGTTGAGCCCTGCATCGAGGCCCCTCACTCTTGGCTTGGAGCCTGCTTGGGATTCTCTCTCTCCCTCACTTGTGGGCTCTCTCTCAAATAAAGTAAAAAATAAATAAATTTCATGAAATACAATTAAAGGGAGTAAGTAACTACACACAAAAAGGACTGGCAATTAACCAGCAGATGTAGGTAGAGATCTTCGACGGCTGTTACCATTACATAGGGGGAGACAACTAATCACTGTGTGCCTTCTGATGGAAGTGCATATTGCCCTCGACCCCCAATCCTAACCTGAATCTGATCAAGCCTCTGTAACTACTAACTTAAAGAAAATGCAGAAAACAGGACCATGCTAAACACCACCACAGAGATGCAGTGAGCATCATTCACACTGTAAGAAATTAACGGATAAACAGTCTGGGTTCCTCAGCAAACATACTGTAAGGGAAAAAAAAAAAGATTTTTATAAGGGACCGGCCCAATGTCAAAATATAGATTTTGGTATAGATTTGGACCTTGATTCAATAAACTGTTAAAAACAACAAAACATCAGGCTAAGAATCTACTTTTGTATGTTTGAAATTTTCTGTAAAATTTAAAAATAAAAAATTAGGAGATTATTAAAAATGGTTAACACTGAAAGCAAGATAACAATCAACTTGTAAATGTGAACTCTCTCTTGTCTATCCTCTTGGTTATTGGTTATTCCTCCACTCACCAGAACGTAACGGACCAAGACACGGTTATGATATCACAATCTGTGTCTCTATTAAGTGTTAACACAATTTCTGGACTTTATAAGAGCCCAGGAACCAAGAAAAGAAAAAGGTATTTCTGGAGGAACCACATTCCAAATGACAATCCAAATGATGCTATGCTTAAGCCTTGAGCTTCATGCCCTCCTGGTATAGCAATGTGCCATTATGAAGCCCTTAATATATTTCAAAGCACATTATCTCATTTTATTCCCAGTATAGCTCAGTGAGGTCAAGCAGAACACAAATTCATCATTATTTTAAAGAGAAACCACCAGTTGTGAGGGATGCTCACGTTATTAATTTTGAGGGGGAGGGGAAAAAAGAAAACACAGAGCTACCTACCATCTTCTCCTTCAACCAAATGACAAAGAAAAAATTATCCACTGAAAGTTAACTACAGTAGCCAAGGAAGCACTGTTCTTACATAGACAACCAATAAAGAAAATTAGAAATAGACAAATGAGGGGCACCTAGCTGGCTCAATCGGTAGAGCATGAGACTCTTGATCTCAGGGTTGTAAGTTCGGTCCCCACTGTAGGTACAGAGGACACTTAAAAAAATAAAATCTTAAAAAAAAAAAAAAGAGGAATAGACAAATGGAAAAATACGTCTCTCAAATTAAATGACCATTCAGTATCTGACAAGAAACTAATTTTATTAATAAACCATTAAAATGCCATGCCATTTTGCCTATCAGACAGAATGAATCCATTTATATATGATAATATCCCCAGCTGAGGGGGGGGACAGGAAAATAGGCATTGTCATATAAAGTGCCTACTAAGTTTCCATCTCTGTGCTAGGCACCACACTTACTGATGCAAGCAGTCCACTCTTCACAAACATAAGATGAAAAACTCAAGTAAGTTCAGCCTCAGACTCAAGTGTGTAGCCTTTGTGGGGAAAAAGTCAGTGAACCCAAATAGATCATAATGGAATCATAGATCCATACTGCCTTGATTCTAGAAAGCCACCCCATTTTCAGTGGTATTAAAGAGACTGCAAAGAAACAACTAAAGGGCTTATACAAAAAAAGAAAAAAATGTCAAACCCTCCCATATCACTGAGTATCTTCCCATCTATACATTTCATCCCAGGGACCAAGGTCAGGTGTTAAAACAAGCATAGGAGACATGTTCCAGGACTATTCCCATCAATGACACACAGCTACAAAACTAACATTTCACACTAATCTAAATATTTAACTTTCTGTCCCCTGAGCTTATTTTTAAGGCGTCTAGTCAAAAACACTGGTCAGTCTGTTTTATGTTTATATGCATAATTCAAAAACACTTCTTATGAAATAAATTTCTTTTTGATGAACATTCTATTATATGTCCCACCTTTCCATTTTTAGTTTAATTTAATGGGGGGAAATTATTGGGCATGTAGAACTTTTTTTCATTACTCTTCTGTTCACATATTTTTTAAAATTAAGAAGGAAATTCCCAATCCTATCTAACTACTAATAATCTCAGTGTTCTACTGCAGTTCTTAATTAAGGAATCTGAATTTAAAACAAAACAAAACAACATCAATCCATTTTCTAAAAATCTTAACCTCAACAAAGTTGTAATAGTGGCCATTCTGTAGAAAGAAAAGTTGCTTTGATCCAATAGCCAAAGAAACTCATTATAATCCAAGAATGATAGGTCCTACTCAAGCATTTGGAAAACACACAAAGGTGCAATGCACCAGTCCTGAATTACCAGCCAGAAAGACTTTATCATTCGTAACGATGATGGAGATTATAAAGCCCCGCCTGAGGCGGAATTTCCTTCCTTCAAAAAGATGCTGTGAGGGGCGCCTGGGTGGCGCAGTCGGTTAAGCGTCCGACTTCAACCAGGTCACGATCTCACGGTCCGTGAGTTCGAGCCCCGCGTCGGGCTCTGGGCTGATGGCTCAGAGCCTGGAGCCTGTTTCCGATTCTGTGTCTCCCTCTCTCTCTGCCCCTCCCCTGTTCATGCTCTGTCTCTCTCTGTCCCAAAAATAAATAAACGTTGAAAAAAAAAATTAAAAAAAAAAGATGCTGTGATTCCCTGCCCCCATGCAGAAGTAATGAATGCAATCCACTGAAACACCCTGAAAATACAGAAACCCAGGTTCATTAAGATACTCAAAAACAGGGAAAGTGAAAGAAAAAGAAAAGTCATACACCCCCCCCCAAAACAGATAAATGGACACCAATCCCTTATGTCCAAAACTGGCAATAAAAGGAAAGAATTAAGCATTTACTTTGCTCCTCAACTTTTTTTCTGATGAACAAACTAACTTTATTTCAGGGAAAATGAACATAATTAGGAAAATCACTCTTTTCAACCCCTAATCAAGTAACGCAGTAAAGATCAACGGATAAAGCCATGAAAATGAAGTTGACAGTGACTTTTACAATGAAGGCATCATCCAATTACTACTTGAACACAGGCCCATTTTGACATCACCACAGAATGACCCAAATACTGGTTACTTCATAATGTAGTATCACATGAATGAATGCACACAGCACCACCTAGGACTCCTTAACCAAACCTTTCAAATCTAATCAAGACTTTCAATTTGCAGTAAATAAAGGGGACACAGACACCTAAAGGAAGCAAACAGAAAAACCCAGGACTTTTTTTCTCAATATGGCTGATACTTTTTTCAACAAAACAATGGCATAAGAAAGGGGGAGGTGGGGGAAGGGAACTACTCTAGATGAAAAGACCTTTAAGAGACATAACTAAATGCAACATGTGGATATACTTTGAACAATTCAACTAGAAAGACTGAGGAGGAGGAGAAAGAGAGAAGGGATATAAAAAGCAAGTTATGGTGTAATCTTGACAAAGCTTAAATATGAATGTAGATGGGTTTCTGGGGTTGATTCTCTCTACATTTTGGTATGTTGGAAACAAGAGAAATAAACAGAAATAAAATAAATCTACAAGACCCCAATCTCCTCTGTATTGTGGCCCAAAAAACAAGTTTCTTCTGTAAAGTAGCCAAGGAGACATGAGAAGGGTCCTAAGAGAAGGGTCCTAAGCTGTAGGTGATTCAAGTCACCAGGGAATGTTTTCATCAGTTCTGTTATGCAAACACACACACCCCTGTACTTAAGTCACAGGGTAATGAGACTTTTTAATAAAGGTTTTCCTTTCCAAGTAAATTCAGCCTCCTAGGTGAGGAACAACAGGCATGCAGAACCACCACAGAATCTTTCTCTGCCCATGAGGAAAGGAAAAAAACAAACCAAAACAGCATTCCACTTACTCTCTGCAGGCTTTTCTCCATCTGTCAAATAGAGACAATACTGCCTTACAGTTTTTATGAAGGATTAGCACTAATATGTGTATGTGCCTGTAATTGGCCCCTGGCAGTGGCTCAAGTAAATGACAGCTTATAAAAAAATCACTTGGGGCGCCTGGGTGGCGCAGTCGGTTAAGCGTCCGACTTCAGCCAGGTCACGATCTCGCGGTCCGTGAGTTCGAGCCCCGCGTCGGGCTCTGGGCTGATGGCTCGGAGCCTGGAGCCTGTTTCCGATTCTGTGTCTCCCTCTCTCTCTGCCCCTCGCCCGTTCATGCTCTGTCTCTCTCTGTCCCAAAAATAAATAAACGTTGAAAAAAAAAATCACTTGTAGCCAGTTACCTACAACCTCAAGATCCTGAAATTTGCAACCATGTGGGCACAGAAGATGAAACTGCCCAGCCCAACACATTTATTTCAGCTCTGTGAGACTATGACCAGAGGACCCATCCAGTCAACCTGTGCCTGGAATTCTAACCTACAGAATCGGTGAGACAATAGATGTCATTTTAACCCTCACCCCCAATCCAGCCTCCTTTATCAGCTTGCTTAGTCCATAAATGCTTATCAGAGATGACTAAAGCACTGTGCTGGTGCGATGTGTTCTGTGAAGGAATAAAATACCTGAGAGGGTCCCGTGCTGTTCTTCTGGTATCTACGGACGCCCTGGATTCGGCACCACCTTCCAATCCAGCGTGCTCACCCTCTATTTCCTTCTGCGCATCTCTCCAGCCTCACTAGACCACAAGCTCTTCTTTGATCCTTTCCTTCCTACACTTTCCCACAAGCCGCCCCCTCAAGTCTGTAGATCACTTCTGCATACTCTCTGCTTACTGAAATGTTTCTCACCTTCAAATACTAGGTCTAGAGACCTCCAGGAGATCTTTTCCCATTCTCCCTAATTACCAGCATCATCATCTGCACACAGCATTCTCTACGATTTCACTTTAGCACCTGCTCTGCCTTCTACTGCAGTCATCTACAGGCTGGTTTCCCCTACGAAAGTGTAAAACGCCTCAAGAACAGAGCTGTACCTCAATCAGCTTTTTATCTCTCACCTCCCCTCAAATGTTTGCTAAACTCAAGTGAGAAAACTTAACCGGGAACTCAGCATAATTTCCTGCACAGAGCTGTTAATGTTTGACCGGGTTGATCTCCTCGACCTCGAGACAGATATTTAATTAATTAACGTTCCTTCACCCTCAGCCACTAATTAGATTATTCCGTTCAAACCAAGATGGTGCTTCTGGCTCCAACTCCACCATTTCTCAGGACAGCTAAACCCCTAGCAGCTAATGAAGAGGAGGAGGATGAAGAACCCGTATTTGCACCAGCTACACGCATTACACCAGGAGCTTGAGATTTTCAGTTCACTTAACTCTCCAAGCAACCACCACTTTTGCTAGGCTTTTCCCCAAGGAAAAGAGCCTTGATTACCTGATATTCTATTGTTACAAATCAGCTATATATTTACTGATATGTAAAATGAGGCCTAGAGCAGAGAATGAAAATAGGCATCAGAGCAGCATGTAATAATATATAATCCCACTCAAATATAAAGATGTGTATCTTTGTATGGCTGTTCATCACAAACATTAAAACGGTTATCTCTGGATGGGGGTGGGGTAATTTTCTGCATTCAGTTATAAAATACAGATATTACATGACAGAGATGTTATACTATTAGAAAACCAGTGACTTTCAAGATGCCTCAAACCTCTGTATTTAAAAGTATAGCTCATTTGTAAAATTGTATGTTAAAAAATACAAAGTAAATACAACAGAATTTTTTTTTTTTAATTTTTTTTTTCAACGTTTATTTATGTTTGGGACAGAGAGAGACAGAGCATGAACGGGGGAGGGGCAGAGAGAGAGGGAGACACAGAATGTGAAACAGGCTCCAGGCTCTGAGCCATCAGCCCAGAGCCCGACGCAGGGCTCGAACTCACGGACCGCGAGATCGTGACCTGGCTGAAGTCGGACGCTTAACCGACTGCGCCACCCAAGCGCCCCAATACAACAGAATTTAATAGCGTGTGTCTTTAGGTTTAGGAACTTAAAAACATTACCCCCCCCCCCTTTAATCTTTTCCAAGGTTCTTCGGTGAACCTGTATTACATCAGGTAATGGGGGTGTGGTGGGGGTGATTAAATTGTTTGGAAAGGTACTCAGTCCAGATCCATTCCCCCAAGGAAGTTCTCCCAGAATGAATGGGAAACATATTATCCAGCTCTTAAAACCACCACATATGCAGCTATTCTTGGGAGGGTCTCTAGAGAGTAAGTGGCATAAATAGAAGCCCCTAGTCAAATGGGAGGCTGGCATGTGAGCCTGCAGACCTCCAGGCACTGGAGGGGCACTGTTTTCCTCCAGTCTAGCTCTGCAGGGCTTATGCTGCTGCAAACTTTTTTTTTTTTTAATCAATCAACATTTAGCACTTGCTGTGGTTTTTTTTTTCTTTTTTCCTTTAAAGTTTACTTATTGTGAGAGAGAGAAGGGGAGGGTAAGAGAGGGAGAAAGAGAGGGGTTGAACAGGGGAGGCAGAGAGGGAGAGAGAGTCACAGAGAGAATGAATTCTAAGCAGCCTCCACACACTGTCAGTGCAGAGCCTGATGTGGGGCTCAATCTCATGAACCTCGAGACGCGAGATCATGACCTGTGTTGAAATCAAGGGTTGGAAACTTAACCAACTGAGTCACCTGGGTCCCCAGCTGCTGCAAATTTAATCACCTGCCCCAAATCTGTAATAGCTATCTGGTAAATGCAGGTTTCCATGCCCCCAAACTATGGTTCTATCATATTAAAAATTAAAACTTAAATTTTAAAAACATTTATCGACTCATTTAAAAAACCAAGCCCATTACATATTAAGATAATATGTTCTACGAAAAACAACTACATATCCCAAAACAAGTAAGGATAAAACTTCAATATCTGGTGCAACAGAAGACAACTTATTATCTGCTTATTATTCTTATTATCTGCTTTTAATTCAATCTATTGCAATCTATTGCAATGTACTGATTGTAGTATATGAAAAAGAAAACATAGCCTCACCGGTGAAATCAGTGATTATTAATGAAATTCTTTTAATGAATAAAACGAGTTGACATTTGGAAAATCAGTATAATTCAGTGACCCAGTATTTTCCAAAAGATCAATGTGTCATCATAAAATCATGCATGAAATGGAATTTAACAACATAAAAAGCTCATGGATAAAGTTTGATTCCACAATGCAACAAATCTTTTGGTGTAATATAAACAAGGAATATCCACAATTACCTGTAAAAGATATTGAAATACTTCTTCCTTCACAAGCTACCTATCTCTGGGAGGCCATATTTTTAAATGAATTAAAATTTTTTTTAATTTCAAATTTCTTTAAAAAATAATTTTAATGTTTTATTTCTTTTTGAGAGAGACAGAGACAGAGTATGAGAGGGGGGTGGGCAGAGAGAAAGGGAGACAATCCAGAGCAGGCTCCAGGCTCTGAGCAAGCTGTCAGCACAGAGCATGATGCAGGGCTTGAACTCAGAAAACGCGAGATCATGACCTGAGCCAAAGTCAGGCGCTTAACTGACTAAGCCACTCAGGAGCCCCTAAAAAAAATTTTTTTTGAGAGAGTAACCAGGCAGCAAGCAAGCACAAGTAGGGGAGAGGGTCAAAGGGAGGGAGTGGAGGGTAGGGGTGGGGGGTGGGGGGGAATCCCAAGCAGGCTCCACACTCAGTGCAGAACCGGACGAAGAGCCTGGAATCATGACCTGAGCTGAAATCAAGAGTCAGATGCTCAACCCACTGAGCCAGGCACCCGTTTTAATTTTTAATATGTACCTTCCCCATTTTGTCAAAAATACTGTCAAGAGACGTGTAATCAAGAATGGAGATGGAATAAAAATATTTTTTACTTCTTCATCAAGGACATTCTTAGATGAAACTGGTTTCTTTTTTTAAACAAAGCATGGGACAGTACAGAATACAATGATGACTAGTGCAGTTTGGTGCCACTGTCTTGACATGTACTAAGGTGCCAGTAATTACGCACACTGCTACACAGGGAGAAAAACAAACCACTCTCGTGAAAATAGTTTAGACTTCGGGGACTCCTTGAAAGGGTCTTGGAGACCAACCTGGGGTTGGCAGAAAAATACTTTGAGAACTGCTATACAAGAAAAGGCACCTCTTTCTTTAAGGATTTACAAGTGTGTGAAAAGGAAGAAGGGAAGAAAGAAACAGGGAGACTGAATCAAACTTTAACTGAGAAATGCTCTCTTTTTAATGAGTGAGGAGAGTACACGGCCTTAAAAGAATTAAGTCTATGTTAGCTGTTCCTTCTGGAATGTCCCACTAAATTAACTCCTTTATTCTTTCATTTCTCTGCAGATATAATGAATAATTTGAGTTTACAAAACATGAAAGTTGGGGCAGTTATTTGCATTATAAAAGAATCCTGTGATTTCCAAGGAGATTTGACTTCCTGAGTTCTTAAGGCCTTTGTTTATAGTTAATCAATGATTAAACAAGAAACAAAGCATAATGTTAACAGCCATTGCTAATCAAAGATAGGCTACTCATTAAATTGTATCATAAATAAATTGGATCAGATTTGCTGATCTACACAGTGCTGCAATAACTCACCTCCCACATAAAACAAGATATATATGGAAACCATTCTTATCACATCCATTACCTAATATTACTTTAATATTGTTAAACTTAGTTATTAAAATTTACACACATTAAGCAAAAACTAGGAATGTGTGCAGGTTTGAGATGACAGAGGCAGAGACGGGCTGTAAACGCTGGTATGGTGTTGTGAATTTGGTTTTTTTTAATGCAAACAGTATTTTTGCTTTGTCAGAGTGGGACATAAGTGGAAATAAGCATTAATTAGGATATCTTGGTTTCTAAGAGTATTTTGCTGTCCTCACTGACTGCAGTTTTGTTTCATGTTTTTATTTTTCAGAATGTCCAGGGGCCTAAGCATCTGGTGCCCTCACACATATCCTGAGTGCTAAATCCATGTCCTGCCTGATTCTTGACAATGGGCCTTTTTCTCTGTGATGTGAGAATCGGGCCCACAAATACCTGGCGTTACTGGGGGTGAGAGGCTCAGAGGGTCAATCATTATAAAGTCTCAATACACAGAATGGAAATCATTGGCATGTTTCTGTGAACATCACTTCTGGTAGCTTCAAACTGGTCCACAACAAGGACAGAATCCCTAGACACTCCCACTGTGGAGTTGCTTTGTAGGGAACGGGGGGGGGGGGGGGGGGCCGCCCACATGATCCAAGTAAGCACAATCCTGCAAGCTCACCTTCCATACTTTGATGTCCTGGTCTCCTTTCCACCAGGAAGCCAGCTGCCTCCTGTCTCCTCCTGGTGTCCATCTCCTGGCCCCTCTCCTATATCACTTCCCAATGGCTCTGACTGCCCAAAGACTCCCCATTACTGCTGTCGTCCACAACTTCCGCATCACATCGGGCTCCCCCTCCCATCAAAACCCTTATCAGCAAGGACAGAGGTAAGAAAAACGGGTGAAGGTCTGGGGAGGAGGGAAGCTTCCTTCCTAGGAGCACCACCTCCCCAGCAGGGTATTTCCTAGTGGCATTTCAAGGCATATTAAGAAAAGAATTCAGGCAAGGGCCCTCCTCACCACCACTGAATTTCTTCCTCTATGTTAAGACATTTTATGGTGTCCTTCCATTCCTGTCTCCCCAGTGCAGCTTCCAACAGCTTAAGGAAGGAGAGTGTCTTCCTTAAAACATGAGGCTGCCATGCTCAACAATCTCCATTCTCTCCCCACCAATTATTTAGAAAAAATTTCTCGCCAGGGGGCGCCTGGGTGGCTCAGTTGGTTAAGCCGGTGACTTCAGCTCAGGTCATAATCTTGCAGTCTGTGGGTTTGAGCCCTGCGTTGGGCTCTTTGCTAGCAGCTCAGAGCTTGGAGCCTGCTTCTGATTCTATGTCTCCCTCTCTCCCTGCCCCTCCCCTGCTTGCTCTCTGTCCCTCTCTCTCTCAAATGATAAACATTTTTTAAATGAAAGAAAAAATTTCTCGCCAGGCACTGAAGACCTTCACCACCACCTCCACACCTTCAACATGAAAAGCCCTTAAAAATAATGCTTTTGGTACACAGTCCTGGATGGAAAACTGGTCACAAGTAAGTAAGAAATGAGGACGCTGGGATTATATGCTGTAACCAAACAAAACCAGAAAACCTGACACACCATTTTTTATACATATATGCATAAAATGTATGTAGAAACGTATACAACATAACGTTAACAGTGGTTATTCCTGGATGGTAGGGAAACATGTATTTTTAACCTTTTACATTTCATTTATGGTTTCCTTCTCTAACAATAAAATGAATCAGGCATGATCATTTTACAAAATGAAACTTAACTATTATTTTATAAAGAGAAGAATTAAGAAAAAAAATATATTGGGGCTTATTTCTCAAATGCAGAAGAGCCCAGATTGTGATCATGTGGTTAACATACCTATCTCCAACTCAAATCTTTTATCTCCCTAAATAACAGACCCAATATCCAGTTAAACTCCTCCTCCTATTTCTGTGTTATTTTTATTTTCAAACAATTGCAGGACTAGGTCTCTCAAACCCTTCCTTTATGTCAGGAGCAGGCAAGGTTTTCAATCTCCTTGAAAAGTAATATTGAAGGGGTACCTGGGTGGCTCAATTGGTCAAGCGTCTGATTCTCAATTCTGACCCAGGTTATGATTTCACAGTTCGTGAGTCTGAGCCCCACATCAGGCTCCATGCCGATGGTGCAAAGCCTGCTTATGATTCTCTCTGCCCCTTCAGCACTCACTGTCTCTCAAAATAAACTCAAAAAAGAAAAATAGTGAAAAATTTTCTGCAGATTGCTCATCAATCAGCCTTTTGGGACTTTACAAACAGGGATCACCTAGAGATCATGGAGTCTGCTTAACTAAATTGGTGAGTATTTATGCTGTTTTCATACTATCATGATTCCAAGAGCAGTGTACAGATGAAGTCTAAGGATCTGAAACTATCAATGTAAAACAGAGCTGTAGTATTGCCTCTTGCCATTCATGCTCATTTCCATTTCCATCTGAATGATGGGAAACACTTAAGTAAACTGCCTGCATATCCTCCAGTATAAATCAAAGAAGTCAAATACCCTCCTCTTTGCTGATGATGCCATTATTCATTGGATTGAAATACTTAAACTGTTGAAAGGAGTCACTCTTATTCTGAAATAACTCAGAATGAAGTACACCAAAACTAAATAAAAACCCTATGGTTCAATTTGGTCAACTACGTCAGAAAACATTTTACAGTTAATGCATCCTGATCATCAAAATCTGATGCTTTATAGAATTATACAGAAGCCTGACTTTCACTGAGCAGTGACCTGCCCTGAAATTGAAATCTCCTTAGATGCAGGCATCTGGGGTCTCTAATAAGATCATATTTAGGAGCACCTGGGTGGCTTAGTTAGTTGAGCATCTGACTCTTGATTTTGGCTCAGGTCATGATCCCAGGGTCTTGGGATCAGACCCTGTGTTGGACTCTGAGCTGAGTGTGGAGCCTGTTTAAGATTCGTATTCTCTTTCTCTCTCCCCACCCCCCACCTCCCTCTCTCTAAATTTAAGAGATTTAAAAAAAAAAAAATCTTTAAAGGCTTAAATGAGTTTAAAGCACCCCTAAGGAATACCTTAAAAACAACTCAAGCCAAAGCTCCTGGTGGGCTATAAGTTAGGAGTGTGACACAGTGAGGCCTAAAATGAGCTGTAAGACTCTGGGCCAGTTACTCGACTTCCTTAGGTGGAAAAGAGGTATTTTGGCCACACTGTTCTGAAGGATTAGAATAGTAGGTCAGTAAATGGCTGCTTGCTTTCTTCCCTATCCATTTAATAAGAGGCTACAGATCATTCCGTCAACAACCTGAATTCCAGCAGCAGGCTGCGCTCACCTGGGACACCAGGCCTTCCGCCAGGGTCTCCCACCACTCCTCCTGCTCTAATTCTAGCGAGGGATCTGTGTCACTATGAACTAGTACCCTACAGCAACGGCAACACAGAGGCTGTGGCAAAGGATTGTGAGAGCCCAGATATTATTTTTGGCCCTACAGGCCATTTAATCTCCCTGGGCATCAGAATTTTACCTTAAAGGTAAAAGGGGAAGTTGAAGGATTCTGAAATTCAAAAACTGGATAGAGATACTATACACCAAAATGTTAATGGTAGTTATCTCCAGTGGACCTGGATGACTTTTATTTTCTTCTTTATATTTTCCTGGACTGCTGGAATTTCTTTTCCTCTGAGAAGCAGAGGAAACCGAAACTTTCCTCTTATCAGAGTAAACTGGAACTATTTGTTTGTTTTTATGAAATATAAAACACAAAAATCTAAGGAAGTTTTTTTTTTAATTAATTTATTTTAAGAGATGCAGAGACAGAGTAGGGGAGGGGCACAGACAGGGAGAGAATCTCAAGCAGGCTCCTCGGTGTCAGGGTGGAGTCCAATGCAGTGATTGAACCCATAAAACCGTGAGATCACGATCTGACCCCGAAACCAAGAGTCAGACGCTTAACAGACTGAGACACCCAATGCCCCTACGGAAGTTGCTTTTCATAGCAAAACAGTCTTGCCCTTATCCCCACAGAACACCTGCAACTTTGTCTTTGCCTTCCCTCTCTCTGAACGGCTTGATTAGGTCTTCCTCAGGCCTAGTCACTGGCTTTCTAAATGACCCCACTTGTGGAGAGCAGTGTGGGATACATAGCACCTTGTACTTGGAGGCACCTGCATATTTTCAGAGCAGAGCTGGGAACTGGACAGCACTTTCTTTTTTTAAAAAAAAAATTTATTTTTTAACGTTTTATTTATTTTTGAGACAGAGAGACAGAGCATGAACGGGGGAGGGGCAGAGAGAGAGGGAGACACAGAATCTGAAGCAGGCTCCAGGCTCTGTGAGCCATCAGCCCAGAGCCCGACGCGGGGCTCAAACTCACGGACCGCGAGATCGTGACCTGAGCTGAAGTCGGACGCCCAACCGACTGAGCCACCCAGGCGCCCCTGTACAGCACTTTCAAACAGCACATGCTGTGTATGCTGCCTTGGAAAATGCAGGTACCCTGGCTCTGTTCCATGGGCACATGGAGCTTCAGATCAAGCCCCGGATGGCCCCATCCCACAGAGGCGAAAATTAACAGATTTTAGGCTTGTGGAGTGTTGTCCCCAGAAGCAGAAGGGCACTTGCTAGGCATTTTAGAAGTTTTCTGAACTTTCCTAGGATCTTTTCAGACATGAAACAGAAAATTCACTTCCACACAGCCAGGGTCAGTATTGGATAAATGGGAAATTCCAGTGGTATGGCAGAAATCAAGGAAGTGGTCTGATTATTCACCAAGGGATTATGTGCTTACCAGGTATTTAACAAGAGTATCAGTTCAATAGAGCATTTTTCTTTTTTTTGGCGGGGAGGGGGGATGTGGAGGAGAGGGAATCAGAGGAGTGAGCGGTAGAATTTAACTTTACAATTCCTTGCTCTGCTGGGGATTCTCAAATCTGTGCATCAGAATCATCCAAAGAGTTTTTAAAAATGCAGAGCATAAGTCCTAGACCAGACCCAGAATCAGAATCAGAATCCCTGGGGCTGGACTATGGGAATCTGAATTATTGCAAAGTTCTAGAGCCTTGTGAAACTTACTCCCTAAAATTAAAGTTGAATGGGTAAAATCTGAGCAAATGCTCTGTACGTATTGGCTGCCTCCACCTTTAAAATTTCTTTTTTTTCAACGTTTATTTATTTTTGGGACAGAGAGAGACAGAGCATGAACGGGTGAGGGGCAGAGAGAGAGGGAGACACAGAATCGGAAACAGGCTCCAGGCTCTGAGCCATCAGCCCAGAGCCTGACGCGGGGCTCGAACTCACGGACCGCGAGATCGTGACCTGGCTGAAGTCGGACGCTTAACCGACTGCACCACCCAGGCGCCTCAGTGCCTCCACCTTTAAAGCCACTATGATAATACGGTATGCCACAAGCAGTGCAAACAGACCAAGAGCATGGAGTCAACTATATTCCCCATGTATTGTGACAAAACTTATCAAAATAGAATTTAAATATGTGCATTTTATTGTTTCCCTGTCATACCTCAATAACACGTTAAGTTTTTAAAGTTCCAAACGAAAAAGCACAAAATAAAAAATCTGTAGCATCTTGATTTTACATGTATTCCTAGGTGCTAGATGCAGAGTATACATATGCAGAAAAACTACAGTCTCAACTATGAGGAACAGAAGGCACAACATAGATGTTCTTACACGCGCATATTAAACAGTCACGGAGTAGTCACTCTTGTGAATGGGGCCCTCTCATGTTAATTAATCCTCACAACCCTATGGGTAGGTATAACTATTACTGCCGTTTTAGAGATGACACAACAGAGAGAGGTTAAGTAACTAGACCAAAGGTACAAAACTAAAAAGTAACAGGTCAGAATTTAAATCCAGGCTCTATCACTTGATGTGCTCGCCTGTTCGAGCTGCCATAACACAATACCACAGACGGGGTGGTATGGCTTTTCTCACAGTTCTAGAGACTACGAATTCTAAGACTAAGGTGGGGACACGTTTGGCTTCTCCTGAGGCCTCTGTAACTTGGCTTGCAGATGGCCTCTTTCTTACTATGTCCTCACCGGCCTTTGCCTCTGTGTGAACACATCCCCAGCGTCTCTTTTTCTTCAAGGAACCCAGTCATATTGAATTAGGGCCCACCCTAATGGCCGCATTTAATCATGTCTTTAAAGACTTTATCTCCAAGTCCACTTGCATCCAGAGCCACTGAGGGTTGGAGTTTCAACATAGGAATTTTGGCAGAACGCAATTCAACCCATACTGCCTGATGACGGTGTAACCTCAAAATTACTGGATCTCCCTAAGGCCTGTTTCTTCAAGTGTCCAATAGTGCTAATGAGAATCCAAGGAGATAATTCATGTGAAATGCTTAGCAGTGTCTGGCACATCATTTTACAGATGAGAACAAAACTCAAGAGACGGTGATTTGCCCTGTTTTCAGCTCTAAAGTGGAGTTCTTACCCTATAGAACCCTACTTTCCTGTACAAGCAAATGCATAATCCAGCAGAATTTTATATAATTTATAAAATTTTTGTATCTCTTACTTCTTGCTTTCTCATGGTACTTTTCTTACTTTATTATAAACAAGGGAATAAGTTAAAACTTCATTAGGGAATTATTTCGTTAGTAAAGTATACTACACTTTCCTGGAACCATATAGGACTTTCATTCATCGTCTCTCCTAATTTACAAAGACAGTTAGCTATAGTCACAGTGATGATACCTCAGAAGATCAATATTTACTTTTAACTATTAAGAAAGAAAAGCAACTCAATGCTTTTTTAAAAAAAATTAAGATTGTACTTTATGTTTGCCTGGTACTCTACATATTATATCCATTTAATCCTCAACACAATCTTAGGATCTTGTTTTATTGAGCTCTCCTAACAAGCACGTGAGGAAGGTATTATTCCCATTTTATAGCTGAGGGAACAGGAGGAGCACAGCAAGCTTCAATGTTTTTCTTTAAGGTCACAGAGGTTCACAATGACAGGCAGAACCAGAACTCTTACTGACATCTTTGAGTCTAAGACCAAGGTTCTCTATTTCAGGCCACTATCTGCCTTGGCAAGTGCAGTAGCTAGTTTTCTCATTTCCCATGCTCTACACAAACAGAGCAGGTGCTCAGCAAATAAGGCAGTCTGATTTGGGGCAATCTAGACTAAGCTGTAAAAAATCTTTGACGTCCTTTATATGGGCCAAGTTTCCTGACAACTCTGACCACCACCAATCCCTTGGACTAATAGCTCTTTTAAGGAACCAACCAGGGGGCGTCTGGGTGGCGCAGTCGGTTGGGCGTCCGACTTCAGCCAGGTCACGATCTCGCGGTCCGTGAGTTCGAGCCCCGCGTCGGGCTCTGGGCTGATGGCTCGGAGCCTGGAGCCTGTTTCCGATTGTGTCTCCCTCTCTCTCTGCCCCTCCCCCGTTCATGCTCTGTCTCTCTCTGTCCCAAAAATAAATAAAAACGTTGAAAAAAAAAATTTAAAAAAAAAAAAAAAAAAAAGGAACCAACCAGTCTCCTTCTTCCCCAATATTTAGCTCACTGAGTGCTCATTAAAGTTCAACAGGTATCTGAGAAATGAGAGTTCAAGCAAACTGTTGTGTAATTGAATCTTGCACATTCTTCCTTTAGTGACGACAAAGGGCACTTTTCAGCCACAACTATATAAAAACATCAACAAAAAGAAACATTAAAAACCTCTCTGTTGGGGCACCTGGATGACTCGGTTAAGCGTCTGACTCTTGATTTCAGCTCAGGTCATGATCTCATGCTTCATGAGCTTGAGCCCCAGGTCAAGCTCCACGCTGACAGTGCAAAACCTTCTTGGGATTCTCTCTTGCGCCCGCCCTCCCTCCCTCCCTTCCTCCCTCCCTCTCTCTCTCTCACAAAATAAATAAACAAACAAAAAACCTCTCTCACAGTCTATAACAGAGAAGCCTCCAGGGTTTTTCCAGGCCCGCAATTCAAAGATTCCACTGCAGTCTACTCCTAACAGTGGTTGAACTGACCACACCTTGAACACCAATTACAGGCACAGTGCAATTGGAATCACCAGTGAAGAACCACACCATGGTGTTTTTAGTCTACAGCATGCTCTCAGGGAAAACAATTTGGCATATGTGACAGGGAAGTCCACGATTCCCAGAGGGAATTGCAATGGATGATAAGGTCAATCTGAGTCAGAGTGGAACTGCTGTTCATCAAGGCCCCTATGCTGTAAAAGGGAGCTATATTAAGAGGTATCATGACAACTTTTATTTTCTCAAGAATATACTGGTGTGTGGATTTTTTTTTTTTTAGCTTCAAGTTTGTTTTGCCATGGCAGCCCAGGCAAGTTTTGCCTGTGCCATGGAAACTATCTGACCACTTCTGAGCTGCTCTGGATACAGGGAAGGGAGGTGGGCAGAGCTGGCCAGAGTGGTGTCCTAAACTCCGCTTCAAGCTCTCTTTCAACTTCAGAGACTTGTGATTGTCCACTTTTTCACCTCTGTTGCTTCTGTGTACCCTGTCGTGAACTATCACCTCCCTGGCTACCAATTTCACAGAGCTTTTATAAGCAGATTAAAAAAAAAAAACTGAGGTCCCAGAACAAAAGCATTCAATGAAGAATTGAAAGGATAAGTATTGCCAGCATTACATTTGCTGTCTGAATTCATCTTTTCAAAGCACTCTTAGATCTGAGGCAGCAAATTTACTAGAAAACTAAAGAGATATTCCAGGTTTCCTCTTCTAAATCAAGGTATCTCACAAATACTTTTTCCTGACATCTAAAGAGAGAAGAAATCTCAGAGGGAAATGAAGAGGCATACAAATAGAAAACTCTATAAATGGCCAAACTAAAATACTAATCTATCCACTTATAACTGCAATTAACATTTATTAAATACATGCAATATACAAAAGGTACTGAACTAAATGCTGTAAGGACACAGAATCATTTAAGAAATGTCTGCTCATCTTCCTGTAGTGCATCTGTACCATAAGATGAAACTTGTTTAGAAAAGGTTTCAGGTTTCCCTAGGACATGGAAGAACAAAACTTTTTCTCTATTATGACTTCTGGCCTCACAGAAAAATTTTAGAACACACTAGGGGGAGAAAACTCTTATCTGTTAGTTTCCACTGACAAGCGGCAGCATTCTCAAGAGTTACATGGCTACAGAATGACTATAACTTCCATAATAACCTAATTAAATCTGACACACACATGACATGGGGGGAGAAGGAAACTCACGTGCTCTTCAATTTCAGTAAGAAAATTTGAAACGTACCGACAAGGAAAGCAGGAGGAAGATCAAGATCATGTGGTTTGGAAAGAAGATCAAGAACGATAGGGCAAAAATATTCCAAATAACAGCAAGTCACTTGGGATTGCTTGAATGCCCTGCCATATTAAATCACATATGGCTACAAAATGAAAGGAAAAGCTAAGGCCTATCTCACGCCTCACTTATGCTACTGATTGAGTTTGAGAAAGAAAATTAAGACAATCTTTTCAAGTTACTCAATCAAAAGCAAAACTGTAGGCTGGCCATTTAAGGGAATAAGCTCATTAGGTGGGGTAAAACACTCGTCTAGCAATTAGTGTCCTTACCCAATTAATTTACAACAGGAAGCCCTAAATTTCCTTAAATTTATCAGTATTGGTTTGCTAGAACTGATTGTTCCAATATATAAATTCTTTGTGTTTACTTTTCCCTCTGGATTTATGGGCTCAACTGTTCTCAAAACAGAACTTTTTAATATCTGCTTCTTTCACTTTTAATATTCTACTTTCCCAAGCCACAGAACTGATGTTCTTCAACAAATGAAGTAAAATGCCGAGAATCAACTCTCCTATCAAGGAATGGGGGAATAAAGAAGGGTTTATACCCTCAGGCAAACAGAAACACCCTTACAATAAGGTCGAGATGACATTAAGGAAATATACAGCACATCAAATGAAATTTTGTAGTAGTTACAGTTCTAATCCAGCTGAACCACCTTTTAGGGCAGCCAATCATGAGCAAGATTGCTGTATTTGGAATTAAGACAGCAAGAATAGACAGCCTCTCCACAGAATTAGAAAATGACACTCAGCCAGCTCTATGTCCTGTGGTATAATTTCACATGCAGCACACCAACAATTCTTGGTTATTCTTTTTTTTAATGAAAAGTAGATTGACTTACATGGCTCTCTGGCAATGAACTGAGGTACAGTGTTGGGCAGAGGAGTACTGGGGTTTGGAGTCCCTACTAGTTTGTTCTTGGCCATCTTCGTGTTTGCCTTAGCAAACTCTAGTCGTAGTGTTTGCGGAATTTCAGGATCGAAGCGGATGCCCTTTGGAAATAAAGAACAAATGGAAGATGTTTTCATTTCCTTAGAGTCAAACCGGAATGGTGACAAAATAAACACACCAGTAAACCCTGGCCTATCAGGAAAAAAAGGTCAGCAAGAACTCATTCTCACTACTTACACATAATATGTGAAAATCTGTAATACAACATGTCTAGAAAGTCAGGGGAGATTTTGTTTACTTAATTCAAAAATTTAGTTACATGTTTTTTCAACTATTTCTTCTTGAACAAAAACCTTCAGGATCAAGTTTTTGGTTTTTTTTTTCTTCTCCTTAAAGTTTGTTTATTTTTGAGAGAGAGAGAGAGAGAGAGAACGAACACAAGCAGGGGAGAACCAGAGAGAGGGAGACAGAGGATCCAAAGCAGGGTCTGCACTGCCAGCACAGAGCTCAACGCGAGGCTCGAACTCACGAACCATGAGATCATGACCTGAGCTGAAGTCAGATGTTGTTAACTGACTGAGCCACCCAGGCGCCCCCAGATTCGAGTTCTAAATATGGACCAGCAAATTCCTAGTAGAGTTAAAAACCTCAATTAATGGCTACCAATAAGAATAATTAACGTAAAGCTCTGTACAGTACTGGAAATCACGGAGACCCAGGCCCTGACAAGTGTTCTGATACTGATGTAAAACAGTATTATCCTTCAATGCCTTAGTTTAATCACCTATAAATAAAGAAAAGTCCCCTCCCTTTCTAACTAGAGGGCTTTCATAATGGTGATACATGTAGTACTGAGTTATTAAAACAGAAACTGAGATTAAAGATTTCAATGTAACTAGTATCATTTAATTCGTTAGCTAATAAATTTACATAAAGCCTTACTGTCTTGAGGTGGTAACGTCCCAGTTTTGATTATAGCTGGCTTACTAGCTACATGGCTAGAGACAACAGATTATATGGGCCAAAGAGAGGGTAGTAATTTCAATTACCCTTGACCCTATTATTACAGTTAACCTAAAACAAAACATTCAATAAATCACAAACATTATAAAACACAAGATTTAGAGCAAGATAAATCTCTTTTGAAACCCTCCTACCATTCAAGAATGCCTCTGTTACTAATCATAATATTCTCCTATCTATTTTCCAGTGCTATGCATTCTGGATCCCAACAACAGTAACAAAAAGATATCCCAGTATAGTATATAAATGTGCGTCCAAAACAGGCTCAGGTCCCACATCTGTCTGCATGGTATGCCCTGGAAAGGGGGTGGATTTCTGAAAATGAGTATCCTAAGAACACAGGTTTTCCATTCAGTGTACATGTGAGCTTGTGGGTCCCAAAGGCCCCTTTCTACATAATTAGCTTGAAAAAAAAGCAATTTCCACAAGAATTTAGTAAGAATCTTTGACTGTAGACCAGGATGAACAACTCTGAGCTTTACAGGTTCAGCTCCAAAGATGAGACAAAGAGCCTGTGACTGGACAGTTAACTGCAGTAAGAGAAATAAGGGGGGAGGAAGAAAGAGAGCTCCTCAGGGAGATACAACAAAAGCCACAGAGCCCTGACCTACAGACATCCTGGAGTGGGTGGAATTTCTTTGTGAGCCTGATTTGTCCATTCTCTGAGAAGAAACCAACTGAAGGTAGCAACAGGGGTGGGCGGGAAGAGAAGGAATCCACTCTGTACAGCCCTAACCAACAACAAAAAGCAAAAAGGGGGGTGCCAGTTGTAAGAAAGGTAAAAAGAAATTCTTTCCCTAACTGTTCTGTTTTTATTTCATTTTAACTTAGGAAACCTCAGTATTATCTTGCCAAACACATAAATGAGGAAAAAGAGTAAGGCCACATTCTGAAGCAGAGTTTGCTTTCATCCGCTTCCACGTAAGAGCATTTCACTCTATCAAAGCTAGTATCACAACAGAATAAATATTTCCAAATATGGACCCAAAGAGCTGTGGTCTTTGCTGAGAGACAAGTGCAGTCCCTGGCTAACGGTATGCTGTGCCTATTTACACAACACCCCATCAGCTACACATAGTAGCAATCTGCCAATCTGCCATCAATTTCAGGGTGTCCTCCCTGGCACTCCACTCCACCAACCTTCCTGCGAAGAAGGATTTTTTTTTTTTAAAGCCGACTTTTATTGTACTTGCTGCTTCCCGAAGAAGGAACTTTCCTAAACCTGAGCACTGTGGTCCAGGCCATTGTAGCACGAGAAGAGCATCCTGGGATCTCTCAGTGGTCCTCTGGAACTTCTAGCCTCAGATAATGAGGCTGCACATCTGAATTCCATGCCTCAGCTCTTCCACTGGTGCTCCAGAGTCAACAGAGGCTCTGCACAATATGCTTGCCTTTTACACCGCTTGGACTGATGGCTCGTGTCCTAAAACATGCTGAATTAAGCCTCCCCAACTCCCTCTTCATATCCCTCCTCTCTGTGAGCTAAAATAACACCACCATCATGTTCCAAATCAAAGTTCCAGCTCCTTATTTAAAAAAAAAAAAAAAAAAAAAAAAAGGCAAGCTCAGAAGTTAAAATGACCTAATTTGTTTGGCAGCTTATTCAGAGGCCGGAGGCTTAGAATACAAGCCACATTCCTCTAACATCTTTAGCAGCAATACCATATTTGGTAATCAATATCCTGCTCGGCTCAGTTTCTATCCAGAGGGATCAGCCAAGCCAAAAACATTTTAAATGTTAAAGGATGATGGGGGGTTGTGGGGGTGGGCAGGGGTAGGGAGAGCATGGAAATAGAAGGAAACAGGGGAGAAAGATAAAAAAAGAAGATAGGGGCGCCTGGGTGGCGCAGTCGGTTAAGCGACCGACTTCAGCCAGGTCACGATCTCGCGGTCCGTGAGTTCGAGCCCCGCGTCGGGCTCTGGGCTGATGGCTCGGAGCCTGGAGCCTGTTTCCGATTCTGTGTCTCCCCCTCTCTCTGCCCCTCCCCTGTTCATGCTCTGTCTCTCTCTGTCCCAAAAAATAAATAAATGTTAAAAAAAAAAAAAAAAAAAAAAAGAAGAAGAAGATAGATAGATAAGGAGACCTGAAAAAATAAAAACACCTTGTGCTTTTAATTAAAGCCTAATAAGATTATTCTCTGGCCAGAGTGATTTCACATTAAATGCTGTAGGTGAAGATTACTGCCAAGTCAAGAGGGGACTCTGTGCCTTTCAAAATCAACTTTTTCCTTTCTTGCCTATAATCTGCCAAAACTCTTCTCATAACAAAGAGAAATCTTCTTCTTACACCTGTAAATGGTATCTTATTTACATGGTCACCAGAAGGGAGAGTTTCTGGGTATCAATATGATATCAATTTGAGAATAAAGCTACTCAGAAGCCACCCAATCTGATGGACTACACGGACAGCCAACAATCCCTTCAAGGACGGTGACCAAACCAACCCAGGTTCACCATGAACTACAAAGGTTGAAATCCCTACCTAGGAGGTACAAAGACAGTGCTGACAAATAACGTATCCTTAATAGTCTCGTATTCTTAAGAGTCTACCAGGGCAGTTTCAAATCCTATACTGTGGTGTCCCGGACTGAATGCTGAGGTCCTGCCAGGATTCATATATTGAGGCCCTAACCCCCAATGTGATGGTATTGGGAAGTAGGGTCTTGGGAGGTAATTAAGTTTAGAGAAGATCTTAAGAGTGGGCCCCTAAGATGGGGTCAGTAGTATACCCTTAGAAGAGGAGGAAGATACACCAGAGATGTCTCCAAAAGCACACACCAAATAAAGGCCACACAAGTACACAGTGAGGACTACAACCAAGGAAGAGGATTCTCACCAGATACAGAATCTGCTGGTTAACATGATCTTGGATGTTCTAGCCTCCAGAACTGAGAGAATTAAATGTCTGTTGTTTAAACCATCCCAGTCTATGGTATTTTGTTATGGCAGCCCCAGCTAGTCTTGCTAACATGCTAACAGTTTTCTTTCCTGTGCCATAGTTTCTAAAATATTTCACAGTATTCTTTCTTAACATTCTGTGGCCTCATATAGATAAATTTCCCCTTTCCCATCAGCCAATCTCCAATTCCACCTTTTCCATCACCACAGGTCACTCAACCCACAGGAACAGTCTTCTTCAACTGGTGTATGGCCTGGTATTTGATCACTAGAAGTCCTAAGAATTCAATCTCAAAAGCTACAGAGAGCAATTAGTAACTCCTAAAGAAAATTCAGATTCTGCATTTACACACTGTAATGCTTTAAATTCAAACTCAGTTATTGCATTCAGGAATTGAAGGAATTATTTTAAAATACCCTTTCTCTTTCTCTTAAATGTAAATGAAACCTAACTATTTGTAAACAAAAGTTAAAAGATTTTTCTGAATTGTGGGCTGAAATCTCCCAATGCAAATTTGTGTTCCCTATTTAAATTGGATTAAGATTATAAGCAAATCAGAGAGCTTAAAAATGCCATTTATTGCTCAAAAACTCTATCAAAGCTCATAATCCTAAAAGGATAAGGAAAAGGCTAGTATATAATACACAGAAGGAAATGGGCAAGGTGAAGTTACCAAATCCTGAAGACTCAAGCCTCTAGGGATAAAGAGAGTCACTGTTAAGTGAATTTCTAGGTCTTCCAGTGACTTGAAGACGAAATGGAGAAAATACTAATTGAATATGCACAAAGCCCACATCCTAAGTAGCTCCCCTATTTCTCTAGCTATTGTGATACTGGCTTCTTGTGTATACTGCCTGGTACTGGAATGATTTATTGGCTGCAAATCATGGATTTGGGACCATATAGGTACAACATCTTCCAACTCCTTAGTACTGTCACTGGTCTTGGACTAACGTTATCCCACATGAGTGAGGATAAAGGTTAGGAGTTTAGGGGCGTGTGGGTGGCTCAGTCAGTTAAGTGTCTTACTCTTGGTTTCAGCTCAGGTCATGATCTCACAGTTCGTGAGTTCAAGCACTGCAGCGGGCTCTGTGCTAACAGTGCAGACAGAGCCTGCTTGGGATTCTCTCTCTCCTCTTCAGCCCTCCACCTCTCAAACTAATAAACGTTAATTTAAAAAAGAAAAGGTTAGGATGTATTCACTGAATAATGAGAAGAAAGAGGAAAAGAGCTATTCTAGAATGATTAGGATATCCTTAGAGACCTTCCTTCATATTCAATGTGTGGTCCTTGATAGAACAAAACAGATGTAAAAGACCTTTTGTGGAAAAATGGAGAAAACCAAATACAGAATGGGCATAGGTGGTATTTAGGAATTGTCAATATGTGATATTATAGTAACTTAGGAAAATGTCTCTAGCTTTTAGTACTAAAATACAAAGACTATAATGACAAAATGTAATGATCCAACATGCATTTACTTAGAAACACTTAGGAAAAAAAGATGAAGCAAATGTGGCAAAATGGTAAGTTGGTAAATTCTGGTGATGGGTTAAGAGATGTTCATTACTATATTCTTTACCTTTTGGTATGCTTAAAGTTTCATGATAAAGAGTAAAAAACAAAACAAAACAGAATTTGACCAAGCACATAAACCTTGTTATGTGTGAGACAAAAGAATAAATGAAATTAAGTTTCTACCTTGAGGGAGTTCAGAGGTCACACTCTGGTGGTGGAGCTGTATAGGTAAACTAATGGTTAAACAGATAAACAAATGTCTATGGCCTTGTGAGAAACACAGCCAAGGCAGAAAGTGACTGGGGAACAGGGGAGGCAAAGGCATCATAGAGGAAGTGATGGAAGAGCAGAAATTTACCAGGTGGCAGTCCAGGAAAGGGCTCAGCAAAGTTGTGTGTGACAGGATGTAGAGAAGGGTTGAGTATGTGCATGTACATGCATGCGGGGCAGGGAGATAAATGACTGTACAAGCAGGCTAGGGTGAGACCACAGGACCTTTCGTGCCATGAGGAAGAACTCTGGAATATGAGCATAGCTGAGATGCTGAAATTTTTTTAATTTTTTTTTTCAACGTTTATTTATTTTTGGGACAGAGAGAGACAGAGCATGAACGGGGGAGGGGCAGAGAGAGAGGGAGACACAGAATCAGAAACAGGCTCCAGGCTCTGAGCCATCAGCCCAGAGCCTGACGCGGGGCTCGAACTCACGGACTGCAAGATCGTGACCTGGCTGAAGTCGGACGCTTAACCGACTGCGCCACCCAGGCGCCCCTGGAATTTTTTAAACTAACTAATACGATCAGATTTAGTAGATCCATGATTCTCAAACGTTAGCATGAATCAGAATCATCTAGTTGACTTCCTAACAACAGAGTCCCACATCTCCAGAGTTTGATTCAATAGGTTTAGGATGGGACCTGAGAATCTGCATTTCTAACAAGTTCCCAAGCTGATGCTAATGCTGCTTGTATAGGACTATTTGAGAATCACTGTAGTGGAGGGTAACTCCAGTAGTGAAAGGGCAGCTGAACTGAAAGCAGACACTGGAACAGACCAGACATGAAGCAGTTAGAACAGACCTGGAAAGAGAGGGTCTCTGGGATGGCTGCTTGGCTTGCTGGTCCTTCTCTGGGAGGGCACCCAGAGGCCAATGTCTGCTGAGCCCTTACATCTTTAGCAACAGCTCTGACTATTCAAGGGACAGATGCTGTCCAAAGTGACCATATGTGTTTTTTTCTTCTGAGGATTTCAACCTTACATATTAGAAACATAGAAAATGGGGGTGGGCTGGCGTTAAGTCACCGTAACGGTCTCTTCCTCCAGAAAAAGTCTCCAAATTCCCGTCACTGAGTGAGGCCTTCAGAGCCCTCCTGATGCCTGACGGAGTTTTATTTGGTACATCCTTCAAATCTGTAAGCTACCAGCTATCCCAGTATCTTTACAAATAGTACTATTAAAGTAAGTCATTTTGTCAGTTCTTGATGAAGAGTTTAAGGGACAATGAAAACACTCATTTAGAAAAAATACTGGTAAATAATGAGGCATATCTGTATGTACGTACACACACACACACACACACACACACACACACAGATGTCCATAGCAAAAGAAGGTTAAAAAAAAAAAAAAGATCGTCAACAATGTTTAATGGATCTGGGGGTGGGGAGAGGAGATTATATATTTGTATGTAAACACTTTATCTGTGTAAGCCCATAAATGTTCATGGTGAAAGCAACTAACCTGTTAATAGTGGTAACTCTGGTGGTGATAGCGGGAAGAAAATATCTGTTTTGTACTGTTTAAGTTTCTTACAAATACGTTTAAAGTTATACATCTGATAGATTAAAAAGAAGAAAGGGAGAGAGCTCACAGAAGTGATTTTCCAGGGAGTGCTACAAGAGGCAGAGCAGAACCAATACAAGACATCCTAGCACACAGCACTCAACCAGCTATATTAGTGTCTTATTTTTTTTTAATATTTTCAAATAACTTCAGATTTATAGAAAAGTTGCAGATGTAGTACAAAGAATTCCCATATGCCCTTTGCCTAGATTTCCTCCACATAATTTTGTTTCCTCCCTGAACTGTAGAAGAGTAAATTGAAGCATGATGCCCCTTTACCCTTTACAGTTAGATTTCCCAAAAGCAAAGATTATCTGTTTTCCTGATCCAGGATCTAGTCCAGAATCATACACAGCATTTAGCGGTCATCTCTTTAACTCTCCTGGAATATCTTCCTCTGTCCTTGTCTTCTGAGACCTTGACATTTTTTTTTTTTTTAGGAGTACAGGCTATTTTGTTGAATGTCCCTCAATTTGGGCTTATCTGATTTGTTTCTTGATTAGATTCAGGTTATGCATTTTTGGCAGGAATATCACAGAAGAGATGTGTCATTCTCAGTGCACCATATCAGGAGGTACATGATGTCATTTTTGTCCCATTACTAGTGATAACTCTGATCACTTGCCAAGTTTCTCCACTAGTAAGGTTACTTTTTTTTTTTTTTTTTTTTAATGATCTCATAGGGAGATACTTGAGACTATATAAATATCAGGTTTCTATTAAACTTTCACCTACTAGTTTTAACATCTATTGAAAACTCTTACCTGGGGCAATCATTACTATTGCAGTTGCCAAATGGTGATTTGCTAATTTCATCATTCCTTCAATATTTATTTTCTACTCTAAGGAAAAGCTCTTATGCTCCATTTATTATTCATTCATTTATTTGTTCACTCATATCAGTACTGATTCATAGCTTATTTGATTTTATAATTTATAATTACTATTTGTTTTGGTACTCAGATTGTCCCAGATTTGTATGTACGTACACACACTCACACACACAATTTTCACATCTGTATCTATTTCTCTACATCTATTCAGATATATTAAAAAGACAAGTTTGTATTGATAGCTCCAATCCCAACCTAACACCACTGGGTTAATTCTAGTCTTCCCTTTCCATATTTCTAACTCCTTCACTGCATCCTAGAGAGATTATCCACTATACATTTACTTATTTGCCCAATACAGGAAGGCACACTAAGTATTGTCAGAATTGCTATAATAGTATTAACATAAAAACAAACCTGTTATAACTAAAGTTCAATATTTACAGTTTTTTGACCTTTAGCCTACAAGTATATAGCCAGTATGTATATTCAAGAATTATTTGGGTAAGTTCTCTCCATTCCCTCCCGCCTTCAGTGTGATTATATTACTCATCTGAAATACAGTCAGATTCACTTATTTTGGTATTTTATCTATGTATTCATAGCAGGTTAACTGTTTTTACCACTTAAGTTAAAGTTGATTCAACAACCCATTCATCAATTTTATATATGCAGGTCAAAAAGCAGAGGACCTAGCATTTTAACATCCCCCTGCCACCTGTTATGACTTCCTGATATACTGAACCTTTAAAAGAAAGCATTTAAATAACCAAACATTTCTAATCAAACTTATTGTAGTTAATTTTTAGTTTTCAACTTCTAACTGAAACATGTTGAATGTTTTTAAAAGGGGGCAAGAGAAAGGAAGGGTAAAGATAACTGGGGCTAAAATTGCTGTAATCAACACCGCTGCTTTTATAAAAGGTCGGTGAAGTTCATGGCCTGAAGCCGGCGGAGGGAACATTCTCAAGGCTGAACTGTGTTCAATGCCTGGTTTCTCCTGGTGAGTCGCAGCCTGAAAGCCTTTACAAAGTCCCAATACAGACAAATTCAAATGTTTTAAGATTATTCCATTCAGTGAATGATATGAAAACTACTGGCAAGTAACAGGCCCCCTCTACCACTCATTCCATGGTCAGTGGATGCTGCTCTCCTCTGGAGGACAGTCACAAGTAACCCAGTTCTTTATTTAAAAAAAAAAAAAAAAAAAAAGTCATTTCCTATCAGAATCTCCTAGGCATTTCACATATACCCCTTTCTGACCAAGTAATCCAGTGGATCGGATCGGATCTGTATTGGATGTATTAGATCAGATAAAACGTCTGTGTTTTTGTTTTTTTTTGGTCAAAGACAAGTAATAAAGTAGCAGCAATTTAGTAAGATTCAACTTCATATGCTCAAAAGAGATTCCTGGTTGATTCTAGTAAGTTTTTTACTGCTCCTTTCTCCACACCCAACTCCAAATGAAGACCCACTTCTGCTCTAAAGGAATGTGGGGCATCAAGAAAACCCTGCCCAGCCAGGCATCTGTGCGGAAAAGGAGAAACAAGTGCCTGTTAAGTTACAGGTTTTAACCAATTCATTCAGACTTGCTAATACAGAAGGAGAATAATCTGTCACCAGAAACTATACATACAATAAAACCTCAGTGCCTAAAAATCCATTTTCTTTTGTAACAATCTGCTCAGTTCTTCCTTAGCCTTGAGAAACTTCTGACCTTCACAAATGAAGTCAGTGAAACCCCCATCTTGTGTCCAGGAAATAAGAAACCAGAGGAAAGGAGCTCAAATTAAGGTCAAACTTAGTAGTTACCGCTCTCTGACCTCATAATCTAATCTCGGTACCTGGATCTTGTCGTCTTCTCCCCACTCCACACCTCCCTCCTTATCTTGGTTTCTGGTACCAAACCACAGATCTGAGAGCTGGAGTTCTGATGTTCCTCTTCAGGTTTACCCAAGCAGTGACCCCAGTAAATCTTCAGAGCTACGTCATAACCTGCTGTAATAAACTCTGAGACTCAGAGCTCCACCAGGTGGTAGCTGATCTACCTGGTCTCCACTGCTGGCCATGCTCACTGAGCCTCAGTTATACCTCTTTATGCTTTCATTTCTCTTTTTGAAGGTAGTGATTATTATAGCACAAGCCAGAGGAAATCAGTATGGTGGGACCAGGGCATGGGGTGGTGGGGATGGCGGGGGGCATGGGGAGGGGGGGATTGAGTTCCTTCGAAATTTTCAAGATCAAACAGAGAAGCTGAAGATTGCTCACGTCTGTAAACAGCAGTACATTAAACAGTATCTATGGAGAAGAAGAACCAATTTAATTCTCAGGAGTAACTAGAGACTGGCATACACCATAATAGAGATGAGGTATAAGCTTTGTAAAGCATTCATATTCTAGTTTATTGAGATCACAGATTTGGTAGAGTATTAGTAACTATCCATTTTCTCAGCAATCTTTTGGCTTCTTCCAAAATTTAGTGCTCCAAAACCAGTTTCCACTGCTACAAGAACAAGCTGATAAAGAAGCTAATAAGTAGGACAAGCTGATAAATAAATGAGAGAATGATTCTTATTACCTAAACGTTGTACTCCAAAGATTTCCAGTCATCATGGTATGTGGGGAAAGATATGGCCAAGAGATGGACAAGCTGGAAGTGGCTTAATTATACTACACTACATTAGAATGATTTTTCATCCCACCACAAAATGTATTCGAGTCCTTTCTTTCTAAATAACCCAATATTGGAATCTATTTTATTTATGACTTCGGTTTCTATTTAATGTTAATTTAACTAAAAATTAAATGCTATTCTGAAACTTATTAGAATATCATATGCTATTCTTAATAGCTTTATGAAATATAATTTACAACCCTAAATTCACCCTCTTGGGTACAATTCAATGGGTTTTCATATAGTCACAGACTTGGACAACCATCATCACTACAGAGCTTAGTACATTTTCATAGCCCCCAAAAGAAACTCTGCATCCATCATCAGTCACTCATTCCTCTCTCCCCTCAACCCTCCAACCAGGAATCTACTTTCAGTATCTGAATGTGCCTACATTCGGAGTATTTCATATAAATGGAACCACACAATACATGGTCCTTTGGGACTGGCTTCTTTCACACAGAATAACGTTTTCCAAAGTTCATCCATATTATGCCACATGAGGTATATTATACCACATGAAGGAGAACTTCATTTTTACTGTTTCATAATAATCTATCGTACGAATAAACTGTATTTTGTTTATCCTTTTATCGGTTGATGCACACTGGGTTGTTTCCACTTTTTTGGCTGCTATAAACACTTGTGTATAAGTTTTTGTGTGGATACAATTCTTCAAGCGTAGAATTGCTGAATCATGTGGTTAACTCTATGTTAACATTTTTTGAAGAACTGTGGAGCTGTTTTTCGAAGTAGCTATACCATTTCAACCCCATGACCAATGATGGAGTGTCCCAACTTTCTCACACCTTCCTCTACACTGGTTATTGCCTTTTTATTTTAGGCATCCTAATAGATGTGAAGTGGTATCTCACTGCATTTATCCATGCTGTTACATTTTAAAACATTTTATAAAGAGGGCTAAGAATAAAAGCCTCCTATTTTCAAAGAGCATTTGGCTACAGGAAATAATCTGAGGACCACAAATCTTTCAACATAAAAAAAAAAATGAAGTTGAAAGAATTAACTTTTACCTTTTAGAAGTTAAAAACAAAAGTTAGAAATACAAACTGTTTTCTAAAAATTGACAGGTCGTTCCTGCCAGATAGGAGGAGGTAAATACATACTTTAAAGATATTCTGAAGTCTGAGGGGACCAAAATATATTTACAGTTTTCTGAGTGTTGTCAGTTTTCTCTTCTACAAGCAGCATAAAATACTCAGATTAGAAACAGACTCGAGGCAAGGGACATGCAAAAGTTTCCCTAGGAGTCTGAAAACAATACATTCAGCTGGAGCCTTAAAATGACTTAAGATAAGCCAAAAAGAAACATTCATCTATCTAGGTAATCTGTTCTGGGGACGAAGCTCAGAAAAAAAGTGTGGAGGGGAGGGAAGTTCAAGAGTTGCATGTAATAAATATAAATAGAAAAGATGACTGGAAAAAAGGAAATAGGAGTGTGGGGGGAAAAATGAATGTCACAATTTCAAAAATTTCTTCCAACGTATCATTTCTGAAAACTACGAATTTTTTTTTTTTTTTTTTTTACCATTTGTAAAATGTAATTACCATTTATAAAATGTAAAAAGACCACAACTGTCTGAGTAAAGATCACAGGAAGCAGGTTGCTAGAAGAGGTCTGGGTCAGGTTCTCTGATGCTTAGTGGAGAGCTATCTACATAAAGCATGAAATTCATAGAATTTTATGACTTAATTTTTGGGACCACCTAATCTAGTAGTTCTCAATCATGGGTAATGCTCCTCACTGCCCCTGTCCCCCACCCACTCCTCAACTCTTTAGGGAGACTTGGTAACGTGTGAGAGTGTTTGGGGGCTGTTACGAGACTTAAGACCATACTGGAATTCAGTGGGAAGGAGGCAAGGATGTTAGAATTCTACTACAAGGGCAGTCTGATACAATATAAATGTAGTCTCACCCAAAATGCCAGTATCTTCCCCAACACAGATGAAGAAATTAAGATCCAGAAAGGTCATGTAATCCACCTAAATTCATAGCTGACTGGGAGAATCCAGAATTCAATTTTCTGATTCCCATGATTGTGTACACGTGTACATTACAGTTCTGTGAAGTTCTTTATCTTACAAAGACTGCATTATTTTCTGAAAATAATGGAGGTTGTTGTTCAGTTTCCACTGTGTTGAAATTTAGGTAGATGTGGGATCCCACAAGGAATGAACAAGTGAGGAGAAAAATCTATCACACGTGAACCATATTTCATACTTTCCCTAAATAGGGCATTGCTTGCAGAAACATCAGGACTGTTAACACAACAGCCCATGCTGCTGGGTCACTGCCTATTGAGAAACTGAGCAATTATGCCTTGTTCTTTTTCTTAATCCAACTACCTCAAAATCCTTGCTGTGGATTTACCTTAGAATACACTGACTTATTACTCACTGTCCTCCTTGCCTAAACACTCATTTGAAAAGAAGGGGTCCCTCTCCATTGGCAATATATCTGGATCATACCTGAAGAAAGCGACCCCTCTCCCAGGGCTCTCTGTAGGTATATGTGGCCCTTGGGTTGAAGCTGAGCTATGCATCCAGGTACAGACAATTCCTTGCTCCATGCCTACTAGAACAGTCTTCCAAGTGAATATGAGGTTTTTAGAGGCCATTTATCCTTGTTTTTAACGTCTTGGGAAAAAAAAAATTTTTTTGTATAATTTTGTTTCTAAACCAGATGTTCCATAAAACACAATGACACTAACCTGTTTTGAAAGTCTTAGTGACAAAGGAATACGTGTCCACACCCAGTCTGGAATGTCTCTAGAGGTTTATCCTTGATTTTTAGCCTATGTAATTTCTCCCCAGATAACATGTGGCAAGCTCAGTTCTCGGTGTTCTAACAGAATCAGTCAGCCTGGCCACAGGAGAGAAACCCAGTATCATCCTTCAGTAGGCATCCTGGGTCTGGAATAAAAGGATTTTAATAGTATTTCCTAGTTGACTAGGCCACTTCTAGAATACAGGTTTTATTGCTGGCATCATTTTTATTCATTTCAATAAAGTGCAGCATGCAAACTCACACTCTTTCACTAAGCCAGACTCCTATGGCAAAATGCACAAAGTAAAGGATGGACATGCCCCAACAACAAAAGGAGGAAAACCTTGTTTCTATTCCCTCAAATCCAGGACTAGTTAAGAACTAGGAGAAGATGGTCCTGGTGGGCCCCCTTCCCTTTACTGGTGAAGGAAGGCAAGAAAAAAAAAAAAAGGTTCCCAGAATATAGTTACAGTGACAAATACAAAAGAGCACCCCAAATGAAGGTCATAACCAATTTGGGGTCGAATCTCCTCCCAAGTAAGAGGCTTAAATTGCTACAATTAGGAGTGTGCTTTGGAGTCAGCCAAAGGTGTTGCTGAACCTTTCTGTACCTCAGTTTCCTCAGCTATCACAACTGGAAATGAAAACTGTCCTCATCTCATAGAGTTGCTTTTAAGAAAATAGTTGTGTTGGCGCGCCTGGGTGGGTCCGTCACTTAAGCATCTGACTTTGGTTCAGGTCACGATCTCAGGTTTGTGAATTCAAGCCCTGCATTGGGCTCTGTGTTAACAGCCTGGAGCCTGCTTCAGATTCTGTCTCTGCTCTCTCTCTCTCTCTCTCTCTCTCTCTCTCTCTCTCTCTCTCGCTCTCTCTCAAAAATAAACATTTAAAAGAGAAAAAAAGAAAAAAGTTGTGTCAATGGTTAAGGTTTAGCATATGATAAACACTCCTGTGGCCCAGTGCTCACCAGCTAAGGAGCTACCACTATGGACTGATAAGGATTTCTTCTCCTTTGTTATTTCTGGAAAGGTGCTTCCCCCACTCTTAAAAGAGGAGATACATACACAACTGTGGGATTCTCACGACTGGACAAAACATGATTATCTGAGCTCTTGTCCAAGCTAGTACTATGTAATTTTGAATTATTCTTTTATTCCACCTGGTTTCATTTCCCCCAACCACCCTTCCCCCCCCAGGAGCTGATGCCTGTCCTCTTCCTCTTGCCCATTTCTGTTAGTCCACATACTGTGAGTACCTTTTGGGGGACTGACTGCTAACTGCAGAGACTGGATCTACTTTCTGGGAGAAGCAGGTAGAAGTACTTCAGAGGTATCTGGGACTCCATTCGGACCATCCACCCCAGCTAAATTTATTTCTTTTCCACTAATGCACACTTTTTGTTAGCCAGCCACCCCCTGTGTACATAACCATGCCCTAGGAGAATCTGCTTTGTATAGGATGACTGTAAAGTCATGACAGGGTCTTTGAAGAAGCTATAAACTCCATCTTAAATATGTCAACAGAATCAGAGTCAAACAGAGTTTATTTTCCAAAGGGTTGAGAGGGCATGATTGTTTGAACTTTTGCCACTATGTTCTCAAACTGTCCTAAAAAGGATGATCGAAAGACCTGGGCCCTGACAATGTTAGGAAGGGGAGGTCTCCACTTCAAGCACAGTTACCCACTAAAGCAGTATTTTACAGTGACGCTTTGAAATAGATAATGTTATGTGGAAAGAAACATAGGCCAGAGTGCAGAAGGTATCCTTTCCTTCAGGAATCCTGACATTAATATTTTCACTCTGAGGACTTTGAAGGTAAACAGAGGTCAACTGCTCTGGTAGAGAAAAAGGCACTTTTTAGAACCCTTCACACACAAACACCAGATGCGGCTGGTGCTGCTAGCCGTCCCCGTCACCGTATAGTCCCAATACCACCGCCCCAAGTTCTCATCATCGGGATGACTACACCGGTAAACCATCCCCTCTCCTCCCTTTGCAGGGGGAAAGGCAGCAGCTACAGGACCACCTTTTACTCCCACTACCTGCTGAACGAAGCCACTCAACAAATGACACTACCAGTGAAAGCTTGAAAGGAAGCAGATCCTAGGTAGTATCTTCATCTAGTTAAGGGTTTGACCCTGACAGTATCTTGAAAGAATATCAAAACAAACTTGTGATGGTCCACATCTGCTTCACGTTGGCCTGTTACAATCCAGTCTGATATTTGTTGCTCCACTCCTCAGATTTTTAATGGTTAACTTCACTCATTTGGGAAATAAAGACGTTCTGCCTCAACCAAGTCCGTCCCACAAGCACTTCCCACAAGTACTTGTCCAGAGCCTTATGGCTATCATAACAAAAACTTCTGAGTCATAAAACATAATGTGCGTCAGTGTACAGGATTTCTAGGTAATGTGGTTTCTGTAAAGTCCAGATCATAGGCTTCAATCAGTGAGTTTGGCATGGAGAAAAAAACCTAAACAATAAAGCCAATAAAAGAAATCACAACCCTATTCTTAGCCCTAGTTTGTATTCCTAAACCAGGTCAGTTTAGGAAAAGGCAATCATACTAATTACAAACTAATCTTCTAATCATTGAAAAGAAGGAGACCACCCTGCTTCTCTAACACATATTAGGCACATGCCAGGCAAAATGAGACAATAGATGTGTGTGGGTTTGTATCAAAATACCTTATGAACTCTTAGATGATTAACACTGTGCAATATAATGAATCTTAGAGTTCTAAAAACCAAGTATTCTTCGTCTATATACAAAAGCATATGAAGAATAAGTCCTACTTGTAAGGTAGGCAGACTAAGAAAATACATTTAACACACTCTTCTTTTAGGTTGACCTGAAGTGCTTGTTGGATCATTTGAAGAGCCAGCTTAACATTCTGTATCTTCTTTAAGGATCATTCTGCAAAGTTTACTTTGAACCTTTATTAGTGGCTGATGCAGCAGAAACAAAAGAGATGGAGGGAGGAGAGGAGAAACAAGTGCCGATATATAAACAAACTCTACAACTGAAAAGACCATTGCCTCAACTTTCCAAAACCATTTTGGAAAGACTTCCATTTAAAGATCAGACACAACAGCCCACAACAGGCCTCCAAGTATATTTCTATAGCCTTGTTCCTACTTTCCAGTTTTTCATCAATGAACACTCCTCCCGTCAACAAGATCCAGGGGCATCTCCTACATGATGTATGCATAACCTATGCACAACCAAGTTTAGGTCATCTTAAAACTAAATACCAATAGGAAGTAGAAAACGTGTACACAGGTGTTACTGATTTTTAAGCTGCATAACAGGATAACGGCAATTCTTTAGGAAGGCTGTATTACATTTAAAAATAAACATTTTTGGAAATCAACTTTACTGGGGGCAAAAATGAGTGCCATCTATACTAATAAATTATTTGGTTCTCAAAGTCACATATTAATACCACTACAGAGGCACCTGGGTGGCTCAGTTGGGGAAGCATCCAACTTCGGCTCAGGTCATGATCTCACAGTCCGTGAGTTCGAGTCCCACGTCGGGCCTGCAGCCTGCTTCAGATTCGGTGTCTCCCTCTCTCTCTGCCCCTCCCCACTCTGTCTCTCTCAAAAATAAACATTAAAAAAAAGTTAAAAAAAAAAACAACAACACTACAGATAAATCAATTCATGGGTGGGAAAAAAAATCTGTTCTCTGATGAATACAGTAAAAATATAGAAATAAGAAAAGAGAGGAGCATTTGCTCCTTAAACTGGTTTTTGAAAAAACTATCTAGCACAGACCTTGCAAGCTCTCTTTCCAACCAAGAGTTTGGGGCTTAGGCACAAGTTAGTAAGAAAGAATGTAAACAAGTCCAAACTTCAGAAGTTGATTGCAAAGTACTTCCTGCGCTACACTGAGAACAGAACTAAAATAGGTCAAAACTGATCTCACCTCTGAGCAACTTAAATCAGTGCTCTGCCACTGTTCTAACGCACTACCTCAGGCCATTTATTTACTGGTGATCTAACAAGGCTGAGGCTAAACCTCTCTGCAAAAAGGCTTGTCTGACAATTAACTAAGGAATCTCACTGGCTGCTAAATAAAGAATTTATATGGAATGGATGTGGGGTCTTTGGTTTTAAACAGATTCAACTGGAACCTGAAATGGACAAAAGGAGGGGGGGGTGTTTGTTGGGCTTGCAATATTTTGAAGGCTTGAGAATATTAAGGACCATATTGCAACTCTGTTTCCCAAAAAAGCTCCAAGAAAGGACTGATGATCAATTTACTGTTAATTATAATACAAATAAGTCTTCAGAACTACTCTGAACCTAGTGGAATTTGGGATTCTACAGACATTATTTTAAAATCAGACTGTAGCAAAGGGGGCTTAAGGAATAAAAACCAGTCCTTTGTGAAGATCATCATCCCCATTAATTACCAGAATTCTTACTATTATTGAGTGCGAGTGGCTTTAAAATTATCTATCGCATTTACTTTGATCCCTATGCCCTTTGAGATAAGTACTATCAACAGAATATTAATGGGAGGAAAACTGCGGTCCAGAGGAGGGTCTTGAATCAGTAAGTGGCAGAATCTGGATTTGAACCAGGTCAGCTTGACTGACACTTTTATTACACTGCCTTTGACTAGAAAGTCTCTCAGACATGATAACTGGTTACCAAGAAGCAACTTTCTGTTCTCCTCTCTCAGTCTCAATTTAGAGATTTAGGCACCTTTTCACAGGTACCAACACAGTAACACTTAATGTTCTGCAGAAATACACAGAACTACCCTACCAAATACACAGTAGGTTTTTAGTATTTTGGTGAACACCCCTACAGATAAACCAAGATGACATGGTAAAGTGCTGGAAAAGTCAACATCTTCCTACTAGTTAGGTAGGACCTTTCTAAACCTAAAAAGGTTTCCTCCATTAGTGTTTTCATTTATTTAGCATTCTAAGATGTGTAAACAGCCTGATTCTTTCATAACCTTGTTGTTTGCTTTTTTTCATTGAGGTGTAGCCAGGACCTGTAACCCTCAACAGTTTCTTCTGCCTTCTGTTCAATGTTCATTTGCACAATTACATTGGCCTTCTATATGAATATTAAAATTCTATGAAAAATTATACTGTAATATTGTGTGAATTCTGATTTTTATTCATGGTTTTGAAAGTACAGTAACACTTTATATTATACTCTGCCTGTTTTTGCTCCTTTATTATAAACTACCCTGCTTGAGAACATGAATTCCTTTCCATTTAAACTTATTTTCATTTCGGGGTGCCTGGGTGGCGCAGTCGGTTAAGCGTCCGACTTCAGCCAGGTCACGATCTTGCGGTCCGTGAGTTCGAGCCCCGCGTCAGGCTCTGGGCTGATGGCTCGGAGCCTGGAGCCTGTTTCCGATTCTGTGTCTCCCTCTCTCTCTGACCCTCCCCCGTTCATGCTCTGTCTCTCTCTGTCCCAAAAATAAATAAAAAACGTTGAAAAAAAATTTTTAAACTTATTTTCATTTCCCATATGTTTCCAAATTTATTCTTTAAGTCCTGTGTATTTATTCATCCATTTACTTTTGAGCGGTGGTTTACGTAAGGCAAATAAAAGATAAAATGGATTAAAAATGATTCAAATACAAGAGAACCAATGGTTACTAGTTTACACTAGAAATTTTCTACACAACTGCATTCTTTAGGGGGATTATTTAGATCTTTTAATTTAAAATTTTAAAACATTAATCTTTAAAATTAACTTGCCCCACAACGGCTAGAAAACAAAAACTTAGATCCTGCTATTCAATGTCCAGGTAACTCTAGGTACCACTTAATTTTTCAATAATTCTCTATTGAAATTTACTACATTTTTAGAGATTTTAGTCCTAAAAGTATCTTTCATGGTTTATTTTTGTATAAATATTAGCATTTTGAGACAGTATTATTTTTAAGATTGTAGATTAGTCCGTATAATCATGTTCATTAGAACTATTTCTTATTCCTCCTAATCCCATATTTACAATGCAGGTTTTATAGCTATCTGTCTTCATATTCCAGAAGCATTTACTCTATTTCTCCTCCCCTTTATTTTTATGTACATAAAAGTCCTTGACTATTATGGTTCTGTAGTTTTGAAGTTTTTAATGTTCCTATGTAATAATTATTAAATACCCATTAAAATGGCATGAAAAGGTTACACTAATTATAAAGAAAGAAAATAACTCATAATGTATGTACTTGTGAGGAAATAAGAATATAGCCATTGACAAATGTCTTGTCAAAACACTCTATTCCACTTTAAGGTGGGGGGGGGGGTCAAGTCCCATCCCTACTCCCCAAGTCTTTAAAATGTTCTGAAGCATTCCAGTTATACAGTAAGACAAAAGCTTTGTGGGCCAAAAGTTAAAATCTGTGCAGAATTTCAGAAACATTAAGCCAGTGTGGAAGCTCTGTAACCCCTAGTCATTAGGATGGTATGATCATTCACTAAAAAATAAAAAGTGATTTTACAATAAAGAGTGATTTCAGGGGCCAAAATGTGCTGCACTGCAGAAAAATCAGCAATGTGAATGGCCTAGAGAGCTTTCACTCTAAAACTGGCCTAGCTTCTTAGCAAGAGTCCTAGCAAATAACTCATTCTTTGCACTTCGTGTTCCATAAACACTAACTTTATTTTCTACTTACATTTACAAAAGAGGCAAATAGATTCTCAACATTTCTGAATCACCTGAAGAACCATGGAGATAGGTCAATACGAAATAGCTATTTAAAAGGGAGTTTAAGTTTAAACAAGTTAGGTCCTCAAAAAAAGGCTGCAATGCAAAGTCTGAGGGCTGTTTCACATAGCCATGTGACAGCTGATGAACTTGAGATTTCCACACATACTTATCATTGGAATATAAATCAGTTTATGTGTGAGAATCAGTGGCTCTTCCTGCTTGTTTCCTTTGGAGATGATGTTAACATTTCTTAGCATTTTTTAAAAAACATTTTTTAAAGAGCAGGGGAGGGGGCAGAGAGAAAGGGAGACACAGAATCTGAAGCAGGCTCCATGCTCCGAGCTGTGAGCCCGGAGCCCGGAGGTGGGGCTTGAACCCACGAACCGTGAGATCATGACCTGAGCCAAAGTCGACTGCTTAACTGACTGAGCCACCCAGGTGGCCCTACATTTCTTAGGATTTCTTTTAGTAGCATTGTATTGTCCAGTTTCTTATGTGAATGCTTAATAGATTTAAATAACCTACTTTTCTTCAGGCAAAGACTCTAATTAGAAATTTAACAAATTCCTTGCATTCATCTTCATTAGTTGTTTTTCAGAACAATTTTTAAATTATGTGCTGTACCATCCTAAGGTTTTATAACAACCCAAAAATGCAGGACCACTGTTGAGAAAAGCACAGAAAAATAATCTGACAGATTCTAGAAGTTATTAAACAATCATTTACTATTTTTACTTTTTTACATTGTATTTGGGTTATGAGTCACTTTTGGTGATGTAACTTTCGTGGAGAACCTATCTCAAATTTTTTTGATGGGGCTAGCTGGATTGAGTGTTTGTCAAGTCCCAAAGTGCACGGGGTTGAGAAAAAAGACAAGAGTCCAATAACCCTGCATCATAGCAACTCTATACTGACCGGCACAGACATAGTCCCGAACCCAGTGACGTCAAATGGCTGCCTTAGAACTTTGCAAGTCAAGAGTAAGCAGTTATAAACAGATTTAACAGATAAACATTAGATCGGACTCATGATCTCATCTGGCAGCCTTGCATATTTCCCATCCAAAAGTCCCAGCTGGGATCACACTAATTGGGCCTCTTCAACCATATTGAGCAATAGGCAAAGAGAAATTTAGGGAGAAAATTTTAAAACTGATAAGAAACATATTGACATAGTGCTTGGTGAGGGGGAGCTGAAATACACCATCTGGATGCTTGTGTTTGTGAAAACTTTTGTTTAGTGGAAATAATTCACCTAACTCACAAGCTGTACAAATATTAAGATCAAAAGTCCTAACTTGCACAACCTATCAGGAAAACCTGTGATACAGGAAACAGAGACTGTTGTCCAGACTTCTGTCAAACCAGAGCCAAAATATCTTTGTGTGACCAGTGCCTATCTTGACTGCCCTGGTGTCCCTCAGTACTCAGAGTCTGTACCAGCACTTTATGGCCACATCTTTTCACTAAGAAAGTATACTCCTAGTAGAGGTTCACATTTAGAACATCTGCAAGTGTTTTGGCTCGATTTCCTTTTAACACTTTTGGAAGTGAATAATATCCCTGTGTATGAGGAGGAGTCTGGTATAGAACTAATGGATTCATTAATGCCATACTGTTTGGTAATTCGATAGTTGGAGAGCTAAAGCTATTCAACAAAATTAAATTGTGTACAAGGCTGGAATCACGGTGATATAAATAACCATAGTGTTTACTTCAATGCCGGGAATTTATGTGGATGGAAAAGCTGAAGTTTCCCTGGATTAGATGGGCTGTTTTCTTAACATGTGACAGTATCAAGTACCTTTTCAACATGCTTTCTTAGAAATTACAGATTTTCCTAAAAATTCTTTTTACCATACCCGCTACTGAACTGATAAATTTCCTCAATCATTAAGAATTTAATACTACATACCCTCAATTTCTCTTCATTTTCTCTTTATTAAGGCTTCTTTGCACTGTAAGTCTGCATGACTGCACTTTTCCTCTTCAAAACCAAACTGCTTTTTAATTTCTATTCCAAAGTCTTTTTAGACCTTGAGAAAATACCATTCCTTTTTGTCTTGCATACTGTACATTAAAAGAGCACAAATCCTAAGTCTTAACTTATTAAGGTTGAATCATGTAAAGGTTGGGTTTTTTTCCTACCCTTCTTTTATTAACAGGTAAACTAAGCTATTTAATGGTAACACAGTTCTATTGATTAGAATTGACATCACAGCAATGTTACTAATCCCTTTTAAAAGAAACATTTTCTGTTAGGTAGGATTCCAAAAGAACCCAAATCTATTGAAATCAGTCAAAAAGTATTTATCAATAACCCAATCACCACTTCATACCTACTAGGATGATCCTAATTTAAAAAACAAGTATTGGGGAAGATATGGAGAAATTGGAATCCCATATACGTTACTGGGGGGAATTTCAAATGGTGCAGCTACTATGGAAAGGTTTGGAAGTTCCTCAAAAAGTGGAAGATAAAATTACCATATGAGTCAGCAATTTTACTCCTAGGTATATAGCTAATATAACTGAAAAGAGAGACTCAAACAGATACTTGTACGCCAATGTTCACTGAAGCGTTCATTATTCACAAGAGCAAAAGGGTGGAAATAACCTAAGCATACATCGACAGATGAATGGATAAATAAAAGATGGTAGACCCATATAACAATAATATATCAGCCAAAAAAGGAACGATGCTCTGACATAGGCTACAACATGGATGAATTTTGAAAACATTACACTAAGTGAAAGAAGCCAAACACAAAAAGGACAAATATCCAGAATAGGCTAGAGACCGAAAATAAACTAGAGGTTAACCAGTGGCTAGAAGGAAAAATTGGGAAGTGCTGATTAACAGTTACACAGTTTGGGATGATGAAAAAGTTTTGCAAAGAGACATCGGTGATAGCTGCACAACACGGTGAATGTAATTATACGCCACTGAATTGTGCACTTAAAAAATCACTAAGATGGCAAAATTTTAAGTATAATTTTAAGAATGACATCAAAACTCATTGACTTGCACAATTTTTAAGCGTGTTTTTAATAGTTAATTACTTTTGAGGAAGAGCGCAAACGGGGGAAGGGCAGAGAGACAGAGAGAGACAGAGGGAGACAGAGGATCTGAAACGGGCTCTGAGCTGACAGCAGAGAGCCCAATGCAGGGCTTCAACTCAGAACTGCGAGATGATGGCCGGAGTCTAAGTCAGATGCTTGACCCACTGAGCCACCCAGGTGCCTCGCTGAACTGTACACTTTAAATGGGTTGTATGCTATGTGAGTTATATCTCAATAAACTTAAGAAGAATCCAATAGACTTGGGGGGTACAATGATAATTAGAGATATTTTACATCAACTAGTATAATTGAGAGAAAGCCAATTATCATGTATTATCGTGTTTATCTAGGCAATGTTTAGTTGTGAAGGCAAATTGTAGTGATGTACAGTTTGATTGCATCTGACTTCTCTAATTCTGATATAATAATTTACAATAGAGTCTATAATAAAACCTAGCCCAGTAACAACTATATAAAATTACGGGAAGAGGTATTTCAAACAAAATGGGACATATACTCCAGAGGTTCACACACAACCTGTCAAGGTACGGCTGACCCTTGAACAACATGGGTTTGAACTCTGTGGGCCTACTTACATGGAAAAAAAAATCTTTTTTTTAATAAATACAGTACTGTAAATGTATTTTCCTAACATTTCTTTTCTCTAGTTTACTTTATTGTAAAAATACAATATACAATACATATAATACAATATACAATACATATAACATACAATATGTGTTAATTGACTATATTATCAATAAAGCTTCTGATCAACAGTAGAATATTAAGTTTTGAGGGAGTCAAAAGTTATTTATGTGTTTTTGTTTTTTACTGAAGGGGTGGTCAGCCCCTGATCCCTGTGATGTTCAAGGGTCAACTGTACTTTAGATGAGTGATTCCCAAACACCAGAGTAAGACAATGCCTATTATGGAAACTTACACAAGCAAGGACCACAACAAGCCTGTCGATCTGAAGTGTTAACTACAAATCACTCTTATTTATTAAAACAAGATTTCAGCGAGGCAACAGTGGCAATATTGGGGTCTTCACAGTTGGTAGGAAGCCAGGATGGCTTATTCTCACCTCTGCTCAGGGTCCTTACCCTTATACCTGCTCTATTTCCTAAGTTTCTTTTTAAAACTTGCACAAATTTTTACTAAACCAGGGTAACTCTCAATATTACTCACCATATTTGATTTACATTCCAAAATTATAAACAAATCCTAAAGATTACTAGACACTTTGGTTTATCAGCAACCCCTTCCATCAGCATGAAAAACAGTAAACTGCCAGTATGGAAATTACAAACGTGTATAAAGGGTGAAGGATAGGTCAGATATTTTGCTGTCAGGTTAAAGAATGGATGGGGTTTCTAATCATGTGGATTAATGGAACCATAGATAACCTGAAGGGAAGTCTGGGTTTGGGTTATTTTTAGCTTAAGTTGGGAGTTTTTGCTGTAAAAACAAAATACACTGTATTTACTTTAGAAGATTTGAATAACCTCCTGATAAAAGTTCAATGTTACCACTTAATTCAATGTGAACATGTTTTTCCGTAAAATTATCAAAATGACTTAATCCAAAAATGGAAGAAAGCACATTTAAAAATCAGTCATTTGGGAAAAGACTGATTATTAATACTAATAACCAGACAGTAACCATGACTGAGAAAGACAACAAGAGAAGCATGGAGAAGTGGTTCATAACACTGTGAACTATTCTATATAGAGACTTACTGGACTGAGGCTTTAGTTTTTCAATTGTAGAATAAGACAAAACATTACAACGTGGAACTTTTCCCCAAAGGAATGTGAGGAAAAGCTTGTGAGAGAAGCCTGGACAAATGACATGAGAGGAGAAAATTTTCTAAAAGCTAGGAGTACCGTATGTTTTAAATTCACCTATTAGAAAAGATGACCCTGAAAACAGAATATGTGGGATCATAGAATGTGTGGGCTTCATGATTAAGTACATTGTCCTGAACGGGCCCATTTTCTCTGTAGAGAAAAGAAATCCTGCTCCATTGTCACATAACACCAAACTTTATCATGACCATTTGTCCCAGACAATATGCATTAAATAGTCTGTCACCGCCACCAGGAAAAACACAGCAACATTCCATGGACGAAGCAAGCATCAAGATGTTGTACAAAGGAGACAGGATTAAGATGCAAAAGGCTTACTTCTAGTTGTAGTTTTAATATGCTTCCTGACTGAGCCATCCATCCTTTCCAAGTCTCCATTCCCAGAACTGTAACAACAGGATGGTTTCTAAGGTACAAAGACCTCTCATGCTTTATATATAAAAATTAAAATGTCAAGAAAGAAATCAACCAAGAGCTCAATAAATGCCCTGCACTCATAAGTCAGCCTCTGAGCAGAAGCAAGCTCAGGTTCAATAATCCACAGGTAAATATTAAGAGTTACCCTTAGGTCCATAGAATAGAATAGAAGTTGAACTGTTTCACTTGGAGTGCTTCCCAAGTTACCGTGAGATAACTTTGTCAGATGAGAGAAGTCCACTTTATATAAAAGCCTAGTGTTCTTCAGACAGTAAAGCCATGGAAAACCCATTCTGTAAACAAGCTTCAACTGCTGTTAACTTCCTTTATAGGAACAACAACAACAACAAAGAACATGGTGGCAAGAATGAAAGAACACCACCATCTAAACAGAATCAGTTTTGATATGCTTAAAATTTGTTTATATTGAGAAAATTCTGGCTATATCCATGTAATGGTAAAATCAAAACAATTTTTACATTTTAGTGTGTACCACTGGTGTGCAATAAATAATTGGTTTACATTTTGTTCTGTGGAAGACAAACAGGGTGTGGAACCAGTTTTTCTCACCAGAAGGTTACTTTATCCAAATCCAGGAAAATCCTGAGCTCCTGAGAGCTCCTGGATTCCAAAGATGTTCCAGAACAACAAGCAAACCATTTCATCTGAGAGTGTGTACATTTTTTCCAAAGGTTAAAAACCTTTCAAGATCATGTCACAATGACACCATTATGATGACTAAACAGACCCCCTGGAGGCCCTCTGCCTTGGCCCTCGGAGTCTCCAGGACACCAGGTCTCCCCTCCAGCCTTCCTCGGTATGGTCCGTCTTAGCACCCAAGTGCTCAAAGGAGCAGCTGGGAGGGGCACCTGCAGGTTCCATAGCAACACAAAGGTCTATACCATCACACTCAGACTGCAACAGTCTAGGGGCCACTTGCCTTTTAAGAAGTACCCTAAATCCTTTTGGCCACTTTCATCAATCTTATTCACAGCCAGTTAGGCCAACTGCCTGAAGCAGGATGGATCCAGAATTCTCACTACAACTCTTAACCTCAGGATCAGCCCTCAGCATGTGGAACTCAAATGCTGCTTCCTTTCACCTTCTCTCAGCTTGGTTCCTCTTAAGTCGTTTTGTTTCCTGGCATACTAAAGGGGGAAAATATTTGCTAAAATAAAGCTGGCAAGTCTCAAAACATATGTAGACAAGAAGCCTACAAACCAAACACAGGTATCTCTACTCAGTTACAGCTGACAGCCATTTATTATAGCACAATGTCTTTGGGGAAAACCAGGATAATAAAGACTATAACCTTAAAATGAAAAGAAAAAAAAAAAGCCACATACCTAAAATGTAAGTCTCATGAGATGAGGAAAGCCAAGATTTTGATCTACTCTTGGGTTAGCCTTAGCCTTTGAGAATATAACAATGGCCAAACTAAACTGCACATGACCATGGGGACTGATTGGGCTGAATTAAAATAAGGCATTGTCAGGTATTTTGAACATTACAGTAAAAGCTGGAGAAGAGCAGGGCATTGTTGAATAGTTTGCACATGTGACCACAATTCAAGGAAAAATCTTTTTTTTTTTTTTTTTTTTTAATTTTTTGATGTTTACTTTTGAGAGAGGAGAGAGAGACAGAGCGTGAGCAAGGGAGGGGCAGAGAAGGAGACACAGAATCCAAAGCAGTCTCCAGGCTCCGAACTGTCAGCACAGAGCCTGACATGGGGCTCAAACCCATGAACTGTGAGATCATGACCTGAGCCGAAGTCCAATGCTCAACCGACTAAGCCACCCAGGCACCCCAGGAAAAATCTCTTTAGATAGCTAATTGATGAATCCCTCCCTATCACATTGAGCAGTTATATTCCATCCATGTGATTTCCTGTCCAAAGAGGTTGTATTACCTCCCCCCACCTCACAAGGAAACACCAATGATTACATCATCACTACTTACATTCAAAGCATTCTTTGCAGCTTCTGCTTCTGAGCGACTGTCAAAACTGACAAAACCTACGGGCTGAGGAAAGAAAAAAATATGAAGAAAAAACAAATCAGGGGATATATATTTTTCTGGGTCAAAGGTGATGTCAAACTGAAGAGCTAAGACAAAGAAATGACCACAGGCAATGGGTAGAAGAAATAAGAAAGCCAGTTCAAAAGAATCATGACGCAGTGGCTTAGCCAAATTTCTAACATGAATCAAAAGGGATTGTGAGAGTGGTTCTTCAAGGGCACAGCTGGGGATTTAGAGAATCATAAAAAAAAAAAAAAAAAAAATCTAGAAGGGGTTGGAAGGTGAGCAGCAGTGAACAAGAGAATAGAGGAAAACTTGGGTCAAGAGGCTCTACTTTCCTAAATCAAATTCACTGTACCTCAGTTTCTTCATCTTTTAAAATGGAAAGAGAACCGAATCACCTTTTGGTACACTGTAAGTGCAAGGAATACAATGACACAATGATAAAAGCCCTGTACTCTCACTGCATGATCAAATTTACAAAATGCATTTCCATGCCAAATCCCAAGGGATACCTTAAAAAAGTTTAACTAGCTGGGTAAACCAAATTGTTCCAACTGAATAGAGAGGAGTGATAATCCCTTTGGACTTCTAGTCCAGAAAGATGCTTGCAACACAGCTTACTTATAATGAATCAGAGAATATCTTATTGAGAGATGAAAAGTGACTCTGAGAGGTGAGCATGCTAAGGTATTCAGCATTTTGGGGGCGGGGGAAGCATATAGTTAAAAATCTTCAAGAAGCTTCTAGAAGCTATCAGGGTCATGGATTGCCACCCTCCATTCTGCACCTTTTGTGCTCCACTCTAGACTTGGGGACTATGCCTGATTTTAGCAGTTTGAAACACAAGAAAGACAGCATGAGTCCTCGTCAACAGATATTTATACACTGCGAAATTTTGTCTGTTACGTGTTTTTTGTTTTTTTTTTTAAAGGAAGAATTGGGAATAAAAGTGGGTTTGGATAATTTGTTTTGAATATACAGACCAATCCCAATATAACCATGCTGGAGGCATTACGTTTGCTTTCCTCAGGGACAGCGTCAGACATCCTAGCTGGAGACAATGGAATTATGAATCATTTTCCTGTGCTAATTCCTAACCAATCTCACCCTTAATTTTAAGTCAACAACAAAACTCAAATCCTAATGAGAATTAAAAAAAGAGAATGCTCAGCCCCAGTAACATTCCTGAAGAAAGTCAATTCAAATTTATTATAGAATTGGATCATTTATATGCAAGTTTGAAATTCTTACCTGCTTAGATGTGAGCTTTATAAGAGAACCCTCGTAGCCCTGAAAATTAAGAAGAACCAAATTTAGACCAAAAAAGATAAGAAAAAAAAAAAACAATTTAAAAAAAAAAAAAAGTTTTTTTGAGTGAGCAAGGGAGGGGCAGTCAGAGAAGGAGAAAGAATCCTTCAAAGTAGGCTCCATGCTGTTGGCACAGAGCCCAAAGCAGGGCCCAAACTCCCAAACCATGAATGAGATCATGACCTGAGCAGAAATCAAGAGTTGCAGGCTTAACTGACTGACCCACACAGGCACCCCCCAAAAAACAATTTTAATAGCATCTTGCTCAAGTAAAAATGAGTCCTTTGACTCCTGACCATCTAACTCTTCTTACAAACGCCTCTCTGAGAAAGCAAATTTTACACACGCGGGCACACACACATCTACCTATGCTTCCACATTTAAGGCCTAAAACAAATCAGATCCTGAAATTTATGCACGTATCTATGTTTCCTATCCTTTTTTTTTTTTTTCAATGAAATTATATAATAGTAGGAAGATGGGTTCCTGTCAACAGGTCTTTTTCATTTTACAGAACTAAGAGAGTGAAGGGAGTAAATTCAGTAAGATAGGAAGTATGTGATGACTTGGTCATGTGTTTGCTATAAAATAACATGAAAACATTACGAACGTACTAGGTAGAACTACTTACGCAAAATTTCAAAACTGCCAGGAAAAGTTTAGCAGGTAGTGATGCTAAATTCTGTTGAGTTATTTTGCTTACTTATTGAAGCAGCCAGTTTTCATGCTGGTATTCCGACTGGAACATGCAAAAACTCCCTGTTGGCTTTTTACTGCAGCTCATCCTCAAGGAGGATAGAAACCCTCCCTTTTCACTCCCTTGCTTCGCCCCTCCTGGCTCCTCAGGATAAGGATAACAAAGTGTGTTTATTTCTGAAAATAATCAATGGCTGGTGGCTTGTACTGATGGATGACACAAGGGGGAAAAAAACACCACTTGACATGATTGACCACCACACATATCAGTGCCAAGACAGATGTGCAGACTAGGGTCAGCCTCCAGGGACTTTAATTAAAAGAGGGTTGTTGGGAATGTACCAGGGTCCTGACTCTAGCGTTGGGGTTTCTGGGCAGGATGTTGGGATTGATTCTTCCTCGTATCTTCTCAACAGAGAACTATGTTACCAATTAGCTACTGTAAACATTTTACCTCAAAGGCCTTGAGCTCTTCTGGCCAGAGAGGTCATGATTCATAGTCCTGCCTCTTCCTTTTTCAAGGTGCACTGTCTCTGAAAAACTTGGAGGCTTAAACACTCTGGAGGCCTCAGAGGCAAAGGACAAATGGATATTTCACTCAAGTACAACACCACGGGTAGCGATATATTGTGCTCCCAAGTCACAAACAGAAAAGCAGTATCACAGACTAGTTCAGAACATGGATGGCAGAGGCAAATTGCTTGCGTTTGAATCTTAGCCCTGCCATTTGTTATGTGTGAACTGGAGTAAAATTTATTCAGTTATACAAGTTTCACTTTCCTCATTTGAAAAACTGAGGCCAACCCACCTGAATTGAGTGTGGTGAGATTTCAATAGGGGTAATTCATGTAAGAAGCTTGCTGGCTAAATCTCTCTATACACACAAAAACCTAACAGTATTCTGCCCTTTTAGATGATCAAATCAATTAAAAAGTCCTCATCCTACAAAAGGGACAGACAGTAGAAATGGCAACCCTGCAAAAGATGTTCAGGAAATCCTATGAAGCTGACACTCTCCTCACACCATCATCTTTTCTCCCCCACTTCCTCTCAGCTAAGCATGATTAACCCTTCTGTTTCCCTCTGTACTGTCATCATTGTTACAGTAAGGGGATGGCTATCAGAATCGAGGCAGGTCTATTAATACATGGTGCCTTCCTAGCACGTAAGCTAGATTCTTACCTTTGTTGGTTTTTAGCTGGCTGCCCCTTCAACCTCCTTTCTTCCTTTCCTACCCAGATGTTTTCAGCTGTTACATCCTACTCTCTCCTCCCTGAGAAGCTGAATTCTGTCCCTCAGTCTGTCTTGCCTCTGTGGCTGGGGTCATGCTTCAACAGGATGGATGTTTCGTCATTAATCAAGATGGCCCACCACCTAATCCTAAATGTGCTCCTGGACAGGCACTGCTGCTAACATGTCCTCACTGACCAGCTCAGACACAAGCCCTGCATTTATCACAACTTCTACATGCTCTCCTTGAGGGCCTAGGCCTCCAGCCCACAACGTACCCGGTCCCATCTTTCTCTTATCCTCCACACAGGTTAGCCTTCAAGGTTTCTCTGTGGTGGTCCAATTACCTGTTACGTTCTCAATTCTATCAACGTTAAATAACTATCTCTAAAGTGATTTTATCGTGATAGTCCCAATGGACAGGCAACTGTGTTAAGCATTTCGTGATGTCCCAGCACACCAAGTAATTCTTTAAAATTCTGTTTTACTTTGTATGAGATTTAGGACATTCTTCTCACAGAAAAAGTAATGGTGGTTATGTTCTTTGTCTAAAAATACTTAGTTTAAAAGTACACTTAACTTATGTATCTAAAGAACAATATTAACAACAGTATTCCAACTAATAAACCTTGTAGGAATAGGGCTTGACTTATATCACTGCACTGGCAATATAAATAACAGTAATTGATGGTATTTTCAGTAGTCTGCACTCACAAGAATACTCCCAATTGGCAGACGATAAACAGGGAGGACACGAAGCCTGCTCTACATGCCAAAGAGTCAGATGCATGTCCACATTAGTAAAAGAGACTTTTCTAGATTAGCTGTTGGGGAGGACAAAAGGCAATTTCAGCCGTTCCTAAAACTATACACTGGAACTGAGTGATTAAATCTTCTTTACTGACCAACCCTGTAAGAAGGTCACTTTACAAGATGCTTTCTCAAACGTATCATTTCTTCCTGCAGAAACCCCCATGAAGCTTATACACATACTTTTTGTCGCTTTTTATAATTTCTCAAAGAGAAAAGGTACCTTAAATGGTCTGAAAAGCAGATAGAGCTCCCGAGGTTTGATATCCAGAGGGAGACCACTGACAAATAGGGTCCGGACCTGGAAAATAAACAGAAGTGATCAAGACAGTGAGCAATCCAGAGAACAGCTATCACTTGTAATCTCAAAAATACATTCCTTCATATACTTCACGAGTCCTACCCAGTTAGTATTTTTTCCATAACCCAACTAACATTCTAACATTAAGATGCCAATAAGCAACTCCTGAATATTTCTATGGAATTACTCAGAGTGAATTACCTCCGGCTGATTTAAGTTTACAAACTTATTTCTCCTTTCCCAATTAGCCACTACCTGGTTCTAACACTATGAAGGGAAGAGAAGGTCTACAGAGTTAAAATATGAGCTTAAGAAAAACAGAAGTCATGAGAACAGCAAATCTACCACTTGTCTGCTCTATATCAAATGACTGCAAAACATGGTTCCAAAATAAAAATCGGAACAATTTTTGGTTTTTCCTGTTTGTCCTTGCCTCTCCCTCGTCGGCATTAACAATTAATTTTAATAAATGTAAAAAGTTTGTTGACTATTTAACACATCTAAATAGTAGCCAAAATGCATAACTCTCCATCTGCTCAGTTCCAAAACAGCAGGGAAGACTTCACTGACCTATACCCCATGAGGCCTAAGGTACAAATTATGTGATTAATTTCTACTACAATACAGAACACTGACAACACACTTTCATTTGGGAGGATCAGAAAAAAACATGTTAGCATTTGACTGGGAACTTAATGATTAGGTAGAATATTATCACACAGATACAAAGTATAAGAGGAAACGGGCAAGACTCAGAGGCAGAGAAAATACTAATAACCAAGGCAATGAAGAGGGTGATGGCACAGTATATTCTGGGAGAAGGGTGAGCCAAAACTGAACAGGTATCTGAAGAGCAAACCACAGGGGGCATCAAAAGTCAATGCCTCAGGAATCTGGTGTTCACTGAATAGGCAAGGAGAAATCACTGAATTATCATCGCCATGTTTTCTTTCTACTTATTTTAGTGTTTTGTGTGCCTTCAGTCAAGTTTTCTACACCTTCCCACACACAATGAGATATAATGAACATGTAACATTGTGGAAGTTTAAGACGTACAACGTAATGGTTCAATATACTTATATACTGGTAATCACCACCACAGCGTTAACTACTGCGTCACATAAGCAACCATTTCTTTTTTTGTGGTGAAAACATTTAAGATCTACTCTGACTTTCCAGTATAAGGAATACAGTATTGTTAGCTATAATCACAGTGCTGAGCATTAGATACCCATAACTTCTACAACTTTTAGCTGGAAATTTGTAATCTCTGGCCAACATCTTGTCTCCCCCATCTTGATCCCCTGGTAACCACCATTCTACTCTATTTCTAGAAAATTTGACTCCACCCCCACATATTCTATTCTTCTCTACTCAGGCTGATACAATTTGATGAAGTTCGGCATTAGAAATCATGTTGCTACCTTAAGAAAAATTCAATGCCGTATTGTTAACCATCTATAAATCTAGATTTTTCCTCAGTGCAAAACTGGGAGATTTTCTAGAACCCTAACACTTTCTATTGATTCTGGTTGTGAAGAAGCACAAAGCAGGCAAGACCCTTTATTGACCCAGCAGACAGTAAAATGTCATGCCATTTGCATGCAGGTGTGTAATCAACACTATGATGATGTAAACAGCCTCAGAATCATGAGGGCCTTATTTTTATTCATTCATATTTTAGATAACTTTATTGTGCTATAATGGATATACAGTTGACCCACGAACACAGGTTTGAACTAACTGGTCTACTTACAGGCACATTTTTCCCCCAATACAGTTTAGTACCGTAAATGTATTTTCTCTTCCCTATGATTTTCTTAATAACTTTTCTCAGCTTATTTTATTGTAAGAATACAGCATACAAAATACATAACATACAAACTATGTGTTTATGTTACTGGTAAAACTCCTAGTCAATAGTAGACTATTAGGAGAGTTAAGTAATAAGGGAGACAGAGGTTACATGTGGATTTTGACTGTGCAGACGATCGGTGCTCCTAATCCCCACAGAGATCAAGGGCCAACTACATAATAAACTGTACATTTTATTTACAATTTGGTAAACATTAAAAAAAAAAAAAAACTTAATTGAGAGAGTGTGCATGCACATTCATGACCAGGGGAGGGGCAGAGAGAATCCCAAGCAGGCTCCATGCTGTCAGTGCAAAGCCCAAAGCAGGGCTCAGTCCCACCAGCCGTGAGATCATGACCTGAGCCAAGATCAAGAGTCAGATACTTGACCAACTGAGCCACCCAGGCACCCCTACAATTTGATAAGTTTCCACATATTATAACCTATGAAACCAGCACAACAATCAAGATAATTAACATATCCATCACCTAAGTTTCCTGCTACCCTGTCCTACCATCCACATCCCCAGGCAATCACTGATCTGTGCCTTCTGTCACTAGGATTATGGATGGTGCAATGGTTTCTACAAATGGAGCCATAAAGTATGTATTCTTTTTGGCTGGCTTTTTAACTTCAGCATAACTATTCTGAGATTCATCCACTGTTGATTAATAGTCTATTCCTTTTCATTATTGAGTAGTATTTGGTTGTATGGATACACCACAGTTCATTTATCCATTCAACTGATGGGACATTTGGGTTATTTCTAGTTTTTGCTTTTACAAATAAAATGGCTTTGGAGATAAACATGCATGGATTCGTACAAGTCTTCGTACGGATATGTTTTCTTTCTTCTTGGTTAATTACCTAGGAGTGGAAGAGCTGAATGATATGGTAGGTATAAGGCTTAATTTTTAAAAAACTGCCCTTCAATTCCTTCTTTTATGGCCCATAACACGATAAATGCTGTGTACTTAAAAACAAATGTGTATTCCATTGCTCTTAGATAGTACTGTTTTACAAATGCTGATTAGATTCAATTTACCTTTTGCCTTCTCCCGTCTCCCTCAACTTTGCCAGAGATAAAGACTCCTTTTTCCAGGAACTTTGTTTTACCAAAGCTAAGGTCAAATTACTGACAACTGCCAAAGACACAGATGATGAGGGAATCCTGTATCCAGTATGCCCTCCCTGCCATCAACAATGTTCTTCCCACAGTCCAAGTAAGTAAACACCATCTGTCCCTGGCTGCTCTAGCCAGGACACTCTGGAAGAGAGGGAATCCCAGCTCCCATTCACTCAAATTTTGCTGAGTACCCATTATGTCTGACATTATGCCAGGTACTGACTGGATTACAAATTTCCAAGGAAATAATGTAATAAGCTGATTCTACGGTTTAAACACTGGAGTGCCATTTGTCCATTTAGCTATGTGACAGATGTTAATTAAAATTTAGGGAGTTAACTTAGAAAATAAACTACCATTTATAGTATTGTTCTAAAGAAAAATACTTTACAAACTTACAAGTCAAACAATTTACCAGCAAAATAGAAATCTGGGGGTTATCAAAATATTACTTGATATAAATCAAGGTTCAGGGGCACGTAGGTGGCCCAGTCGGGTATGTGTCTGATTTTGGCCCAGGTCATGATCTCACCGGTTCCTGAGTTCGAGCCCTGTGACAGGCTCTGTGCTGACAGCTTGGAGCCTGGAGCCTGCTTCAGATTCTGTGTCTCCCCCTCTCTCTCTCTCTCTCTGCAATCCCCCGCTCACACCCTGTCTCTCAAAAAATAAAAACGTTAAAAAAATTTTTTTAAATAAAGGTTCATTTACATCAAAATGCAATATTATGAAATAAAAATTATGTCCAAGAAAAAGAATGTTCAAGGAAAAAGTACAAATAGTTTGATTTTATTCTGTAAAACAGCCCACACACATGTATTGAGAGGTATAACATGCGTTTGTAGGACATATACACAAAAATGGGTATATTTATATGGTTTAGCCCTGAGTGGTGGAAGAAGTGATGTTAATGTTTATTAGCTTATTTATACTTTTTTTTATGATATGCATGTACTAGGTAACTTTATTTTGTGAAGAATTGCCTAGATTTTTTTTTATTGTTTTCTTTAGGAAACTATAAACAATGTCAGTATTTACATCAATAAAAATTTTTAAGTTTACAGAGGAAACTTTTAATGTAAACATTTCAGAATTAGAAGTGACGCTGATTTTAGTATCTCAAAGTGTTATACATGAAAAAAAATTGAACTCCCATTAGCCCTAAGCTTGCCACGCACTCACAGATGACAAGAGGCTCAAAGCAGTAATTCTGTTCAAACTGGAGGCAACTAAAATGTCTAGTATTTTACTTACACATGGACACAAGTTACATTTCCTATAATCTAGTGAATCTGTTTCAAGAAGCTGCCAAGATATCTCTTCTCTCACTGAAGAGAGATTCTCTCCTCTGACAAAACACATTGGCTAGGAGAAATAATTTTCAAATAGTTACATTATATATTTATGAGTACAACTAAAGCTCACAAATACAGTGCTTGGAATCTACATGCTTTGAATCCTTTTTAGATCTCCTCAGACTAGGAAATTGAAGTTAAAAAAAAAAATCATGGATAATGAATGGAAAAAACTCTTCCTGAATATCTAACTCATGCTTTTTCCTTGTGACTGGGCTCTAGATCGTGGGGATAAAAAAAGGGGGGGGGGGGTGCCTGGGTGGCTCAGTTGGTTAAGCATCTGACTTCGGCTCAGGTACGATCTCGCAGTTTGTGAGCTCAAGCCCCGCGTCGGACTCTGTGCTGACAGCTCGGAGCCTGGAGCCTGCTTTGGATTCTGTGTCTCCCTCTTTCTCTGCCCCTCCCACATTCGCGGTCTGTCTCTCCCCACCTCGGAAAGAAAATAAACATTAAAAAAAAGTTTGTTTTTTTTTTTAAAGAAAAGTTTAGTTCCCCCCCATTCTTCTCACCCCCATGCTTTTTTTTTTTTTTTTAATCTTAACCATTATATAGCAAAACATTTGTCTTTACCATGTCTGTGGAAATCACAAAGGTAAAAAGCATGCTTCTTGCTTGCAGGGAGCTTAGGACCAGTGAAGGAGACAGAACATGCAAATAAATATGATAACAGAAAGCTTAATTCATTCACAAAGTAACCAAAAGTGAAAAAAAGTTTGAGACACATAAATGATCAGTCAGGAAAAAAAGGTCCCCCAAATAACAAATGAATGATACCAAATGAACTTTGTGGCAGGTCTATCACTGTCCAAGGCAGCCCTTAACATACCAGAAGTGCCTGTGGACACAGATGTGCCTGGCACTATGCCTCTAGCATCACAGATGTTTACTTTATCAGACACATGGGGAAACACATTTCTTAGTCAAGGACACAACATGCCTCATAGAAGTGCAAGACATGAAGCTGCTGACAGCTCTATCCCAAAGGGACTCTAATGGATTCTGTGGATGTACCTCCGATTTCATCTTTACCACAAAAGAACTGAAAGAAATGCCAGGAGAAATCTCCTGTGCTGGACAGTAAGAGCAAGGAGACTTCTTTGCTCACTTATCTGGCATTCCCTCTAGAGGCCCTAGTTACGTTTTGGATAAAACTAACCATGTGTTCTTCAGTGGCAGTGCCAGCTCCCACCAGAAAGACAAGCCACGTTTCAGTGACGGACTTCAATAAACTCTAATTTAGTAAGTAAAGTCATTGTGTCAGGTTTGTGTTTTCCTGGACAGAAAGGTCAAAGTAGGCCTTGAAATGGAAAGATCCTATGTTTAACAAAGAACACACATTATCCTGCAGGTAATCTAGACATTAAAATATAAACCAACAACTGCTTCATTTCAGTACACAGCAGGAATCACACTTTACAGCCAGCGGCCCTATCTGGTAAACACCATAGCGGCCAAAGACTCTAGGCCTACGGGCATTTTCTGTGTATGTTTTTTAGTTGTTTATAAGAAGATGTTAGGGATCACTTCTAGCTGCTCTGAGCTGACCTCTTGAGGTACATCTCAAATTCACAGGATTGGGAAAAGCTAGTTCTCATTTTCTAAATGATTCATGATTAACTACGGAAGTCACGAATTTGCATCATTCTAATGAGTGAAGCCCATAGGGTACTTCTATCTATGATAATCTATCCCCTGCAAGCTCTCTATCCACCTACCCAAATTCTTAAACCTATAAATGCAAACTCCAAAAGAGGCTTTCAAAGGTGCTATAGGTTTAAATCTTTCTTTTGGGGTACCCATTCTTATCTGTAAATATACTTGTGTGTTTCAAAGGTCTTTCAAATTGTTTTAGAGTTTGCAGTCTCTTATTTGGTAGTAAGCATAATCCTAGGCACAGAGTGTATAGTCTATAAATCTCTCTTGGATTACTTTAGAAATCTACAAAAGAATACTGTATATTCACAGGAGACAATAAATGCTTGCATGTCGACACCTCTGGCTGACAACATGGTAAACAAGAGGAGGTAACCAAATTTCCCAGGCACAACCTAGATCAGTATGGTTACAACATCAAATGACAAATACTCATATGACAAAAAGGCAGAAAAGGTTAACATTATTAGAGACAAGTTTAAAAGAAAAGGAAAGGAGATAAAAAGAATCACAAGCAAGGGAGAAAAACGAAAAAGACTGAAAATGTAGACCAAAAGACAAACAGATCACAAAAATTCAGGACTGTACACACAATAACATAGAGAGATCAATATATGGTTACTAGTAAAATCACTCCCATTTCAACTTAATAATGATTTAAACATACTTATGTATAAATAAATCCCAAACCCACTATGAATGAACAATCCACAAGGTTTTTTGAAAAAATACTCAAAATTACTAGCTTGCACATTTAAAATGATGAGTAGATAACCATGTCTACTGACAAAGGCTCCTATTAAGTGAAAAGGCAAACACCAGAATTTGTCTATAACCCCAGTTTAATTCTTTCAAGTGTTGTTATTAGTAGATGCTTAAGGAAAAAAAAAAAAGGGTACTGAAATAATGTTTTCTAAATTACTGTTCTGTCAATAGCAGGGAAGATGGAATTATTACAGAGAACTTTAATTTTACATATTTATACACGTAGGCATTTAAATATTCAGAAGCATAAACCATTTCTTAAAAAGAGAATACACACAGCCCACAGAGATCTCCTTCATTTGGAAATAGGAACCTTGGGTCCAACCTATCCTTCTGTCCTTAGCTGGTCTCACTTTTCTGCCTGTGGCTCCATAGGGACAAATTTGATCCAGCAGAAGTATATATATTCATTTAATTTGCTTCACATTCCAATTCTGACAAAAGTCAGTGTTTCTTTGTACCTTCACCAAAAATAAAAATGTAACTAAAAACAGGCATCAATGACTCTAAATTAAGGCCCTCGGAGCAGGACCATCCTCGCTTCAGTCAAAAGGGTCTCTTGGCTTGTCAACACCCTACTTCCCACTAAAACAACAACACAGGGATCATGCACTCTCCAACTCCGAAGGAAGTGCCAGCTTTCTTCTGGGAGATCATGTAATATAAACTTGGTTTCAGGGACAGAAAAGTTAAAGAGCTCCACATATCTGTGCAGCATAAACCCCATAGCACTGGGCTGTTTTAACACACAAGGCAGGGAAGAGGTTCAGAGCCCGGTTTTTAAATTTTACATACAGATTATTTTACTCTCTTTAAATGAAGTATTGATGGATTTAGTTATTTGCTTCTTCTGTAAGCATCACCTGAAACAAGAAACTCCCAACAGTGAATCCTGCTGAGGATGGCTTTGTCATCTCATCTCCAAAGGCCGCTTTGTTGGCCTGCTATGATTTCGCATTCATGTATTGCCACTATGAAAATGGATTACCACAATCATTAAAATGGTCTGCCAGGAATTTTATTCTGGTTGCAGCTTAAGAGAAACTGACCGGCCTTTGGTCAAGCTCCAGTTTCTTATTGGCACCGATTTCAAGATGGGATAAGTGGTCAAGTTCCACTCTCCTGGCCCCCTACTGGACTTAAAGACACATTCCATTACCAGCCCTGGGAAGGTTATGCTTTGGTTCAGGAGGCCAGGTTGCTACAGACACCAAGGACCGATTAACCATGGGATAGAAGGGTTATTACCATGTTGTTGTTATAAACTCCCAGGTTTTAGTTTTAGATTAATCATCTAAAACGTAATTATCCATATTGCAAGTCTTCCTAGCTCTGAGGGATCCACTAGTGTTTGCCCTGAGTGATATTCAGTTGTAGAAGATCAGTATCCACAGAATAACCAAATTTATAGTCTTACTTTGGGCCCCTGGACACCAGGGTGCCTTTGCCAAAGTGATCAGAAAGTTTCCAGTAAGATCAGGGAAAGAAGGAAGAAGACTCATGGGAGCACATACAGAAGTGGAACCACCATGGTTCCATAAACTCATATGTGCAGGGCTCAGAATATGCAAAGGAAACAGAGACAGCAAGTTAGCATTGGGTACACCACACCACTGTGTTCACTGAGGAGATACCTGGCCCAACCCAATGTCAATTTATAGTCAATCAGATGGTCTCATCATCTCCCAGGGTTATACGACTGCTTAAGACCAAAGTCCAACCTAGGCCATACCTCATGTCTGCTATATATCTAAAAGGATAAGAGATAAATCAAGAATTTCTAGGGTTTGAAACTACCCAAGAATAAGCAGATGTGTCTGTACATGTGGGCCCTTAACCTCATTATTAAGAAACTTCCTTAGGCCTGTCAGATACAAAGGGAGGTGGGTACCAGAAACAAGTCAGGAATTTAGAGTTTCCCAGGAAACTACAGCGCATATAAGAACTTAACTTCATTAGGAAGTTCATGGAGTGCTGTCCAACATAGTATATGGTTGTCAGGTTCCTAGAGTTCAATAAGAAGTTCCTTATAAAATCAGGATGCTTTACCCCCTTAACCTCTAGTCCTCTCCTTATCGATGCTGGCTTCCCTTAGTCCCTTTTAAGTCAACTTTCTGATGGCTAACTCTGTTTCAACCTTGGATAGCCCACATAATCCTACCCTTCATTCAATTATACTGCCTGCATTGCTAAAAACATGAAGATTTTCAAACATATTCATTAATGCTGTGTATTCTAAACTGAAGTTTGCATTTTAATCCCCTAATGTGCACTTGCCCTTAGGATTTTAATCCTATAGAGTACGATGAAGTTGAATGTCCGAAAGATTATCTGGGCTATCCGCATACAGCCTTTTCCATGCACTGACAAAATGAAGTACAAGCAGAAGAGCTTACCCAAATCTCAAGCCCTTTCTTTCTCCTTCTGCATAGTTCAGGTGACTGAACAGATCTGCTTCACAAAATAAGAAAAAAGTCATTCCACCTCTCCCAGCTATACAGAAAAAGCTATCCCAAGCAGTTTTTTGTAGTCACATAAAGTACCTGAAAAAAAATTCAGAATCAGGGGCTATGGTCCCAACACTGCCCAGGGCTGTAAAAGATTTGTTTTTTACCTTAAGTGGATAAAGTTCATTTGAGGAACTTGATCCCACTGTGAACTTCAGTGTGCAGCGCACTCTTAATAACCATCCATAATGCACCACAGTTCTAATGAACTAGAAAGCTGTGGGAAAAAGTTGGTTTCCCCATGTGTAGTTGTGAGAAATGACTCCATATATACTTCAAATTCTTCGATGCCAGGTCAGTTCACCTTCAAACTGAATGTTCTTCCCCATATGATAGTGGTGAGCATCCTAGTACTTAACAGTAGGTGCCAAGTATTTGTATAAGGAACTAAATGAGTAAATGTGAAACTGAGTCACAGTACTAGGAATGAGGCATAAGAGAGAGCCACATAATTTATGAACATCCAGATATGGAGGAATATGAGGAAATAAAGTTGTGATTTTTATACACATTCAACAGGATAAGCACTCAAGACAGTAAACAGGATATGTACTAAAACAATAAATAATAAGCACTTATGTGGAACCACACTGCTGGGATTCAAATCCCAGTTCTGCAACTCACTAGCTATGAACCTTCATCTGTCCATTCAGAAATTTCCTCATCTGGGAACGAAAGACAACAATGGTACCTACTTGTGGCAGTTTTTAAATATGTCCACAGCATTTTTTGTACTCTTCCATTCAAGAGGTGAAGCTGGATTCTCCTCCCCTTCAGTGTGGGCTTCACTTAGTGACTCACCTCTAATGAACAGAATACAGCAGAAGTGATAGCATGTAGTTAGCATGTAGCATGTAGTCTGTTAACTTCAAGCACTGGGTCAAACAAGGCATTGTGGCTTCTTCAACAGAAGCAGGCCCTCTTGGATCATTTGCTCTGGGGGAAGCCAGCTGCCATGTCATACTGATACTCAAGAGACAACATGGAGAAAAATTTAGAGTTTGAATTCGCCTAGACAGGAAACTAGATACATAAATGTGTGCATGTGATAGGAACTGAGAGGCCTCTGGTCAAAAGCCATGTGATGTGGCCATCTTGGAAGACCTTCCAGCCCCAGTCAATGCTTCTTATGACTGCAGTCCCCAGCTAACAATGTCCTGACTGTATCCTCAAGAGAACATGAGCTAGATCCACCTACCATAGCTTCTCCTAAATTCCTGACCCTTAGAAACTGTGAAATAACAAATGTTTAAACCATTAAATTCTGGGGTAATTTCTTAACAAACTTGCTGGAAGGATTAAATAAATTAATAGGAAGTGAAATGCCTCAAGTTCAGTACCAGGTTCACAGTAAGGACTCAGAAAATTTTATCTGTATTAAAGTAGCTTACACCACTCAAAAGAAGATGCATTTTTACGCTCCAAAGGCAAATCAATCCTAAGAGAGGTTGCAACTGATAATATTATCATGCAACTGTTATACACAGGCTTAAAATGGGCGAAAGGTAAAAAGTTTGCACAGTAAAATGAAGTAACATGCTTAAGTATTTTCCACAATATGAACCTCAAAAGTGTGACTTAGAGTCCCTTTTATTACCATCTCTCTACCTCTTTAGAAGGCCAGGAGCAAATTCCGCTCAGGCCAGCGCCCTACCCCCCGGTTGGTCATGCATCCTCAACTCCTACTTCCTCATGTGACAAGTGTTAAACAAAGAAGGAAGGAGAAATCTCTTTTCGTTCTATTAAAGATTTTAAGAAGTATCAAGGTTAATGGTTTAAGTATTCCTATCAAGGAGAAAACAAATTTTGAAGTGATATTAGGCAAATTATCAATCTCTAAAATCTTTAATTTGGACATAACAACATCTGCCCTCTTCCTACCTACTTTTACGGGAAACTGAAAGTATGAATTAAGTAGCATCATTCAAGGCACATGAAAAGTATACTTTACTCAATTTGAGAACATTTCTGATTTGTTTAATCACTACTTTTTATTGTATACAATATTTTAGCTACATTATACATTCGATTAGTATCCAAAATTCATTAAATCATCCACTTGCTTAACATTCATCCTGGATTGAATCCTCTCATCGGATACAAAAATAAAGAGAATACCAACGTTGGAAAGGATGTGAAAAAACCCTACATCTTAGATACACTGCTGGCAGGAATATAAAAAGGTACAATCACAGTCTAGCAAACAGTTTGGCAGTTTCTTATCAAAAAATGCAATTACCGGTGTGTGCCTGGGTGGCCCAGTCAGTTAGCGTCTCTTATTTCAGCTAGGTCATGATCTCACAGTTTTTGAGTTCAAGCCCCAAGCTGGGCTCTATGCTGTCAGCAGAGAGCCTCCTTGGGATATTCTCTCTCTCTCTCTCTGCTCCTCCCCTGCAAGTGCACTTGCACACTCTCTCTCAGAAATAAACTTACAAAAAAAAAAAAAAAAAAAAAAAAAGCAATTACTATACAACCTAGCAATTGCACTCTTGAGTCTTTTTATCCGAGAGAAATGAAGATTTATGTTCACACAAAAACCCGTACACAAATATTCGGAAACCTTTGATTCATAATTACCAAACAAATAAGCCAGATCTCCTTTGAAGGGTGAATGGTTAAACAAACGGGTATACCTCTGCCATGGAATATCACTCAGCAATAAAAAGCAATAAACTATTAATACGAAAAAAATAGATAAATGTCAAGGGAATTATGCTGAGTAAAAAGTAAAACAATTCCTAAAGGTTACATACTGCCTGATTCTTTTTGTAGGACATTCTTGAAATGATGAAATTACAGAGATGAAAAGCAAATGAGTTTGCAAGAGTTAAGGACAAAGGAGGATTAAGAGGTGGAGGGGGACACACAGTTTTATGAAGGCAATGACAAGGATTCCCTGTGGTAACGGGGCTAATCTATATAATCTTAAATACGGTGGTGGTGGATACACACACTTGCACATGTGATAAAATTACATAGGACACCACACACACAAAACTGGGGAAATCTTAAGAAAATGAGTGGATTCTATCAATGTGAATTTCCTGATTGGGATATTGTGCTACAAGATGTTTTACAAGATGTTATCATTAGGGAAAAGGCACACAGGATCTCTCTGTATTACTTCTTATAGTATATGAACTTTCAATCATCTAAAAGTTTACACTATATACTTAAAAAAACTAACACAAACGGGGCACCTGGGTGGCCTAGTCTGTTGAGTGTCCGACTTTGGTTCAGGTCATGATCTCACAGTTCAGGAGTTTGAGCCCCATATCTGGCTCACTGCTCTCAGTGCTGAGCCTGCTTCAAATCCTCTGTCCCTCTCTCTCTGCCCCGTCCCCGCCTGCACTCGCTCTCAAAAATAAACATTTAAAAAAAAAAAAAGCCTGACAAACCTGACAAATAAGTACATAAACATTAATCAAGACATTTATATCAGCTGGTAAAACTAGGATGTGAAACTATAGTTATAAATTCCTTTGCATTTCCAAGCTCTATCAGAAGACTGGTCTTTTCTTCATTGATTTTTTAAGTGGCAAGACTATATATATATTCTAAATGTACATATTTAGAATATGTATATAAAAAAATGCCACTCTTAAAGTAGGTGTTGCATTTAAAACACCACATGACTAAAAGACGAATATTTGGAATACAACCTACTTTAAGTTGGCTACTTCCTGTAATTCATAAACTAGTTACTTTCTTCAAACACTGCAAAGCGCAGTGCTTATAATGTGTTCTTCCAGTAAGAGTAAGCTTCCACTTTTAAATTTAGATTATCATAGCTTTTCCAATCACAGGAATTTCCAAATCCAGAATACCTTCAATGTATTTAGGCCACAACTAATAATTCCACAGCCTACTACAGGAACTACCTTTCCAGCGAGACGCTATTTGTTCAATTTGATAACCGCCTGTCTGTAAACCATTTATGTGGTCATTTGAATCAAGTCAGTATTAAGTTAATATATTACTTATGCATATGTATAATTATGTAAATAGATGCAGGCGTCTGAAAACTCGGCAGGATTTTTAAGTAGAACTGTATGTGTTGGTCAGGCACAATGAAAGACCTAACAAATGTCAGAAACAAAGAAATGATGAGTGAGGTTTGAGGAGCTGAGAAATAACCTATATTAACAAAAGTAATACATGCTTTACAGATGGATCTAAACTATTTAAAAATGTTAGATATGTAATCTGAACTCCCACAGCACAAACTTTTCAATTACTGTAATGGAAGGAAAATACCACTAAATTGAACTTGGTGGTTTAATTCCCATCTCTGCTTCAAAACTAGCTGTTGAGGGCTTGGACACTGACCTCTCTGGGCCTCCCCTTCCTTACTGAGAAAGTGAAGGTGTAGAACAGTCCATCTCCAGGTTCCATTCCGACTCCACAGGCACAGTGAAAGGATGGGTTTTTGGTAAAGGCATTACCAGAATCAAAGGACATCAGTCAAGAAGACCTAGTTCTTGCCACTGAGAACTTTTCAATCAAGCCATTGAAATATACACATTTCACTAGATATTTATGTATATTTAAATTGTATTTTTTATTTATGATTCATGTAATAAAACATAGTGACATCGTAAACCACACATTTCAAGAATTCAGCAGAGCTGTCAGCACAAAGCAAGATAAATGGGCTAAAGAGCTACTGATGTGCAGTTATCACAAACACTGACCTAATGGTCATGATTAAATCTATGTGCGCTAACAGAGCACAGTATTTTAAGCACACAAACTCCAGAGCCAGATTGCCTGGATTTGAATCCCAGCTCCAATGTCTATTATCTGAATAATCTTAGACAACTTACAAACTAAACAGAGCCTCAGTTTCCTCATCTATAAAATGGGAGATATAATAAAACTTACCTCATAAGGTTGCTAAGAGGTTTAAATAAGTGACTATTTATTTGTAAAGCATTTAGAAAAATACCTGACACATTATACAAGCCTTTGTTAAATAAGTAAACAGAGTCCTTCCACTGCTATCTAGTTAACACTTCTTGCTGATGGGGTAGAGTAAACACTAAAGAATGAAATTATTCAAATCCAAAAACTTAGAGGACTTCATTTAGCCAGCTGAAGAGACTCTGAAAAGTTACCCATAATAAACAGTATTAGTAGCTATTAAATAAAAACCATGGGGCAGCTGGGTGGCTCAGTCGGTTAAGAATCCAACTTCAGTTCAGGTCATGATCTATCTCATAGCTCATGAGTTCAAGCCCCCCATCAGGCTCTGTGCTGACAGCTTGGAGTCTGGAGCCTGTTTCAGATTCTCTCTCTCTCTCTCTCTCTCTCTCTCTGCCCCTCCCCTGGTTGCATTCTATCTCTCTCAAAAATAAACATTAAATAAGTAAATAAATAAATAACATGACCACTGCGCAAACTGCGTATCATCGAAGACAAATATTTCATTATTAATAGTGGATTTCCAGAGTGAAATGCTGTTATTCACACTACCTCTACCACTTTCACTCCCTTTCAGGAACCTGGAATTCCTTTCCAAGTTTAACATGGTATGCACCTGTGACATAAAGTACTTGTAAAGAGCACAAACCAGTGCATTTTACAGAAGCCAGCTCATTATTTTCCATTTTGTGAATTTCAAACAGCTAAGGCAGTTTCCAAAACTGTTCCTTTCCAACTGAGGAAAAATTCTCAAGATTGTCAGAGAACCTGGGGCATGTGAAGGATTGTTCAGAGTGGACATGACTCAACCTGTCGGTGATCTTCCTAGAACCTGGTTGTGCCAGCCCAGCTCTAGCCAGAATACAGACTCAGATATGCACATCTAAAACAGTTATCACAGTTCCAGAGAGTCTGTGCTCTAATATGACCAAATAAAGATACAACCAACATCCCAGATATGCTGTTTTGCCAAAACTTCTCCATTGTTCTTCCAAATGGCTATTCTCCTAAGCGATTTATCAAAGTGTAATTTATTTGGCGCCTCATGGAAGAATTTCCCTATGTTCTGAATACAACAGAATATAAAACCTCACCAGAAATCTAAGACAATGTATGTATATACCAAACTACAATATACCCATGACTTAAAAAAAAAATCTTTTTAGTATGGTTAATGCCACATATGATACTTTTTTTTTTTTTTTTTTGTTACCTGAAATTGTATCACAGGTACTATGAGCCCAGGCAAGAGGACTATGGAACCCTAACCTCATACCCTCCTCCCTCTGACACCATCCAGCTGTAAGCGGTGCTTGGACAACTGGCCCACAACCTTTAGATGACCCTCTAAGGCTAGCACAAGCATCATTTATTTTCTTCCACATGTCTTAATCTGCGGTGGAAAGTATACCGTTCATCAAAAATTTTAGGTTTTATCTGCAGTCACCTTATGGCTCAAAAATTTCTAAAAAACAGAATAAATGTATATACATACACACACACACAGAGATTTTAGAAAAGACTATAACAGAACTATTGTTTTTCTGACTTCACAATCAGCACTACTAACAAAATCGGTTTCCTCTCACCACAGAAACATTCCATAAATATGATTCCCTTCTCTTCTGCCACTTTTCTTCCCTGGGCTCTAATGGGTCAATCTTAACACCACACCTTCCTTAATTCTAGGCTAAGAGCCTTTTCTTTCATACTTATTCTTCACTTGTGTAGAAAGCTTACTTCTGGACTTAGAAGCCCAAATCGAGTCTTCTCTTTTGCCAACGAAGGTTTCTTGCAAGTGCTCCAATTCTCTCCTTCCTTCTTTGAACTCCTGTTGCACTGCTGTACCACAGTCATGTGTCTCATTCTGTTCCCAAACTGCTTCACGGGCTTTAGTTAAGTCCTTCCCAATTAAACCATAAATTCCTTGAGAGCAGATACCGTATCTTATTCACCTATCACTATAATCTTGAATTAGGGATCTAAATCTCCTTAGATTAGGGATCTAAGTTTCCTCCTGCATCTGACATTTAAGAATGATACACTCATCCTGGAGAAAGTCCTAATTGGGTAGTATTTAAATTATTGCATAGAAAGGTCAGGTTTTAATTCTAAGAGGAAAAGGCTCCCTTTTTATCTATCCATTAAAAACAATTAAGGGGCGCCTGGGTGGCTCAGTTGGTTAAGTGTGGGACTTCGGCTCAGGTAATGATCTGGGGTAGTGAGTTCGAGCCCCGCGTCAGGCTCTGTGCTGACAACTCAGAGCCTGGAGCCTGTTTCAGATTCTGTGTCTCCCTCTCTCTCTGACCCTCCCCCGTTCATGCTCTGTCTCTCTCTGTCTCAAAAATAAATAAACGTAAAAAAAAAAAACAAAAAACAATTAAGAACTTAAAACCAGGGGCAACTGGGTGGCTCAGCTGGTTAAGCATCCAACTTCAGCTCAGGTCACGATCTCACAGTCCGTGAGTTGGAGCCCCGCGTCGGGCTCTGTGCTGACAGCTCAGAGTCTGGAGCCTGCTTCAGATTCTGTCTCCCTCTCTCTCTATCCCTCCCCTGGCTCATGCTCTGTCTTTTTTTAATAAAAACATTTTATTTTTTTAATAAAAACATTAAAAAAAAAAAAAAAAAAGAGGGGCGCCTGGGTGGCTCAGTCAGTTGAGCGTCTGAATTAAGCTCAGGTCATGATCTTGCGGTCTGTGAGTTTGAGCCCCGCGTCAGGCTCTGTGCTGAGAGCTCAGAGCCTACAGCCTGCTTTGGATTCTGTGTCTCCCTCTCTCTCTCTCTCTGCTCCTCCCCTGATCATGCTCTGTCTTTCTGTCAAAAATAAATAAACATTAAAAAAAATTAAAAAACAAATTTTAAACCATAAAAGGATTTATAAAATATAAGAATTTGAGATCCCAAACTAGCTAACGTTACTTAATTTAATCATGGTTTTACACAAATAACAGATTCAGTGGTTTCTAAGACTGTTTCTTACGTATTACCTTTTTGTCTTAATGTTCAAGATAAAAGGAGGACTCTAATCCTAAATTAGAGGTCAATTTTGTTTCTTTCTAAAAACCAGGTTTCTGGGATCCCTGGGTGGATCAGTCAGTTAAGCATCTGATTCTTGGTTTCAGCTCAGGTCATGATCTCACAGTTTCGTGAGTTCGATCCCTGCATCGAGCTCCATGCTGCTTGGGATTCTCGATCTCTCCCTTTCTCTCTGCCCCTCCCCCCCACTCACGCTGTCTCTGTCACTCTCAAAACAAACAAAAAAAAATTAAAAACCAGGTTTCTTCTGCGAAGTTCAGAAAAGATGGCCCATGAAGTGTTTAACTACAAGGAAAAGGGAGCACCATTTCTCTAAATAGTAATTATTTAGAAGTTTCACCTCTGAGGTTAAAGCACATTCAAGTTTTAAACGTGAGGTTCTTCGATACGAGATGGCAAATGCCAAGTTTAACCCCACCCCTTTCCCTCCACAGATGCTTGCCAAGCACACACTCCTCAAACACTCCTAGATGCTTGTTACTTCACCACCTTAGTTAGATCTATCTCTCCTCTCTCCACAGGTAGAATGGACATACTACTGACCATCTTTAAGGCATTTTCAAAGGAATATAGAAAGCATGAAAGAACTAATCAAGTACTGTTAAATCCCTGACAGACACTATTTTACAGTACTTAGTTATCCCCATTTCCGATTTTCAGTAATACTAAACTCAGAATCCTGAACTGCTTCTCTCATGCTCTCAGGGCACTGTATGTTCAAGAAAACCAAAAGGGAGGCTATTAAGAGCTCCAAAAAATATAATCAGAAAGCTAATCTTCCGGAGAATAGGTCACATAATTCAGTGTTTCTTACATATGCCTGATCGCAAGAAAGCCCAGACTGTTGGTCAGAAAATAGATCTTACCTCCTGAAATTCTGATTCAGGCTTAGGAGCCTGAATTTTTAACAAGCAACAGATGATTTTCCTGATCAGACATATTTGGGAAACATAATATAACACATCACCAAATCCACAGGAAGGTTTTCTAGTTTTAAAAGAACATACAAACGACATTCAATTGTACTTACTCCCAACTGAGATGAGGTTGTGGCCCCTGAAAGCTTCTCACTGCCAAATGCCATAGGGCCTGTTGCGAAGGCATTGCTTGATCTTGGAGCAGAGGTCTTTGAGCCAGACCCAGAGTGAATTTCACACAGGCAGAGAAGAATCAGACCCTTTTGTCTGAGAAACAGATTTGCAATTATATTTTATGAGGTACTCCTGCATTTATTTAGGAGGAAATCACTCAAGCTGTGCTTAAACTAGTGACACAATGAAGTTTTACTATGATCCTTTATTGAAAATATTGAGAGTAATTCTCCTGAGACACTCCCTAAATTTGAGATGTTAAAAGTTTGCGGGTGTTTTAAGTACCTATCTGAGAAGCAGATCAACGAGCCAATAGGCAAGGAGTGATTAATGAGAATTTACTACTTGTAAGAAGTGGTAAGTCAGTATTCAAATTTGTCACACAGAAATTTGTTAAAATGTAGACTGATTCAGCAGATCTAGAGTGGGGCCTGAGATTCTACATTTCTAGCTCGCTGCCAGGTCCACAGACCACGCTAGAAAATTTCTACGGGAAGGATCACCCAAACTTAAATGTGCCTAAGGATGACAGGAACAACACGATTACTTAAAATGAAGATCCTTGGTCTTCATTCCTGGATATTCTGATTAAGAAAGAACAAGACCTTGGAGGCTGCAATCTTAGCAAGGGCTTTAGAGTATACTGCTATAGGCAGTGCATAGAACCCACACTGAGAAATACTACTAGAAAAGTCACAAAGATTAGAAGACAGTATGAGATACTTGTTAAGAACAGTACTCATAATTTTCCCTAAAAGTTGTAAGACACTGACATTTCGGAGAGGAAGAGATTTTAAAGTTTTAATTAACGAACAATAACTATTAAGTATGAAAAGGACAATTTCTATATAAAAAGCTAAGTATCCCTCATATGATACAAACAAATGCCAGGAGCCAACGTCATGCAGTCTGATATAACAAATGATGGTTTGATGCTAAAAGCTATTTGTCTTGGTGTATGCCCCACAGTAAATACTATAAACATCCTGTTGACTGGCAGAAATAGGAGGTACAAAAACCATTTGGCATCTTTACCCAGCATCGTCACAGAAGTCAAAGATGACAGAATTACAGGAACTATACAGAAGGAAATGAAAAAACCGTATCATTTCTATGCACTAACAGAAAACAGAAAATTCTTGTGAGTAGAGGTGGGGAGAGCTAATAAATTTAGATGCCAACAGTCCTGTTCATCTAGTATCTGGACAAAATGCCAGTGATGAATATGTACTCTAACCTAGCAACTCCCTATCTCTTCTCTGCATGATAGCTAGTATTTTGTTTACTATGGTTTGGATGCCTGTCAATGGTAATGCCCAGTTACAATCATGTCCACACATCAAACATAAATTAGTCATTCTGTCCTGCTTTCCCGTTGGCTGGACTTGATGGACCTTAGTTTCTTGGCCACCTCTGAATAGAGGTAACAGGCCTCTGTGGAACACTCATACTTTTCATAGCTAAGCACTGACGACTGTACAATACATTCTAATCATCACCTTCCTCTTAAGTTCAACCTATAGTGAGTTAGCAGAAATGTAACCTTGTTGAGGCAACTCACAAAAGGGGAAGGTAGAGCACTACAACGTACACCTAAAATTAATGTAACACTTTGGGGCACCTGGGTGGCTCAGTCGGTTGTGTCTGACCTCGGCTCAGATCTCACGGTTTTTGAGTTCAAGCCCCACATCAGGCTCTGTGCTGACAACTCGGAGCCTGAAGCCTGCTTCAGATTCTGTGTCTCCTCTCTCTACCCCTCCCATGCTCATGCTCTGCTCTCTCAATAATGAATAAACGTTAAAATAAATAAAGTAAATAAATAAAATTAATGTAACACTGTATGTTAACTATACTGAAATTAAAATTAAAAAGAGTAAGGTAGAGTGATATGAAGGAAAAAGCACTGAGAAGGAATTATAAGTTCTATATGCTAGTACTAATAACCTTTGACCACTGCTTCATTCCTGAAAGTTGCTGAGCAGAGATGTAACATCTGAGAAAGTTAGAAATACTATAACTAAAACAATGATGAAAAAGAAACACGGAACAACTCTATAGTGGTTCCAGATTAATGACCATTCCCAAATCAACACTGCACCCAGCAAACCATTCTGCAGTCCCCAGAAGACAGGAAGAGATTTGTAGTATTAACTAACAATTTGACTTTTAAAAACAAAAGGGTGTGGGGCACCAGGGTGGGTTAGCCGGTTAACCGTACAACTCTTGGTTTAGGTTCAGGTCATGATCTCAGGTTTCACGAGTTTGAGCCCCGCATCAGTCTCCTTGCTGATAGTGTAAAGCCTGCAGAGCTCTCTCTTTGCCCCTCCCCTATGCACGAGTTCTCTCTCAAAAGATGAACTTTTTGCTCCTCCTCTGGCTGCCCTCAGCACGTGTGCCCATTGGCTCTGTTATGGCAACCCACAGCCCCAGCGTCGTGATTAGTGATGATGAACCAGGTTATGACCTAGATTTATTTTGTATACCTCATCATTACGCTGAGGGTTTGGGAAAGGTGTTTATTTCTCATGGACTAGTTATGGACAGGACTGAGCGTCTTGCCCAAGACATGTTGAAGGAGATGGGTGGCCATCACATCGTAGCCCTCTGTGTGCTCAAGGGGGGGGCTTTAAATTCTTTGCTGACCTGCTGGATTATATCAAAGCACGGAACAGAAATAATGATGGATCCATTCCTATGACTGTAGATTTCATCAGACTGAAGAGCTCCTATAATGACCGGTCAACAGGGGACATAAAAGTAATTGGTGGAGATGATCTCTCAACGTTAACTGGAAAGAATGTCTTGATTGTTGAGGATATAATTGATACTGGCAAAACAATGCAAACCTTCCTTGCTCTCCATGGTCAAGCAGCATAATCCAAAGATGGTCAAGGTTGCAAGCTTGCTGGTGAAGAGGACACCTCGAAAAGTGTTGGCTATAAACCAGACATTGTTGGATTTGAAATCCCAGACAAGCTTGTCGTAGGATATGCTCTTGACTACAATGAATACTTCAGGGACTTGAATCACATTTGTATCATTAGTGAAACTGGAAAAGCAAAATACAAAGCCCAAGATGAGATTTCAAGTTGAGTTTGGAAGCACCTGGAGTCCCCTTGGAATCACCAGTCCCATGTTCTAGTTCTGTGGCCAGCTGCCCAGTAGAGCTTTTTGCATGTATCTCCTAAGGATTTTATCTGTTTTGTATTTTAGAAATGTCAGTTGCTGCATTCTGAAGCCTTTATTTGCACTATGAGCATATAGACTGTCAGTTCCCTTTGAGTGGACTGTTTGACTTGTGAATAAAAAATCTCTTAAACCACACCACTATTGAATGGAAATAATGAAATTGTATCTGTAAGAAACATTTAAAGAGAAAATATATTAGTTTTTTAATTGGTATTTTAATTTTTATACATTCAGGGAAGAACAGAAGTGACTGAATATTGGTAATTATACTACTGTGTATTTAGAAGAGGAAGAAACAGTTTTCCTATCAGTGACAGCATCTAAGGTATCGTTGTGCTGGATAAGCCATACGTCCTGGAATTATTTTACTGTTTCAATAGTATCAACTGTATTTTCTCACTTGTTCAGATGATTTCTGGTGAATCTTTGTCAACAGTTCTTTTAAATACAAATCAGCAAATTCCAGAAAACTTTACCACATTTTGAATTGTTCAGTGTAAAACTCCTTACAATAAAGGCTGTCTCTTTAAAAAATAAATAAATAAATAAATGAACTTTTAAAAATTAAAATAATAGGGGCACCTGGGTGGCTCAGTTGGTTAACTGACTCTTGATTTCAACTCAGGTCATGATTGAGCCCTGGGTCAGGCTCTATGCTGATGGCGCAGAGCTTGCTTGGGATTCATATTCATTCTCTCTCATTCTCTCTCTCTCTCTCTCTCTCTCCCCGCCCCCCCTCAAAATAAAAATAAATATTAAACAATTTAAAAACAAGTGGGCTAAATATCTCCAGAAATAAAATTAGACCCCAAAAGCCACAGAAATCCCCAGTCTCTCACTTGTTCTTCATTCTCATCATATACATCCATCACCAACAGACTGTTTCTTGTTGGGACACTCTTGTAAAATGGCAGTTTTCCCTGAGAAAAGACACTAGCCTCATTCACACCTCTAGAGAGCCTGAAATAATGGGAACTATTTCCAAAGAGAAAACTGTTTGGGGGGAGGGGGAGATAATAATCTACATCTATCAGAATCTTAACTTAGTTCCTGCACAAGGCATTCTTGCTTTGCTTGACAGACAACCTTCACACAACCTATACCAAAAACACCCACTAAATAATGAAAGACATTTCCATCTTGCCTAATCAATAAAACCCCAGGAGTACAGACCCTGTGTCAGTGGCAGAATACCTGATCTACATCATTTTATAAGTGAAGTTTATCAGATAGAAGGTTAGGAAAGTATGAAAAAGAAATCTCCTGAGGCTTAAGGCACTGGGACGGCAGGTGTAAATCTAAAGACTTCAGGAGCCCAAGCCAGTGAAACGTGTTGTGGCCTGCCTACTTCTGTTACAGAACAGGTTATGAAAAAAACCTGCTATGTTATAGGCACCCAGGGCCGGTTCAAGACCCCAACATTTCTTTTGGCATGCAAGTGATTATTCTACCTCCAGGGCTTTTAAAACACTCTACTTTTAAACAAATATTAAAATGCTGGCTAGTTACCATACTTATTGACGTTTTCTACTCATTTTAATATATGCAGTAGGGTTTTTGCTAAAGAAATACACCTGCCTTTCATCAGGGAGTATCATAAAAGGCTAAGGAAAAATAACTTCACTCCAAAGTTTTTCTATTTTTAAATGAAATGTTTTCCCTCAGTTTAAGAAAACATTTTTACTGCTTTCAGGCAATGAGAAACCAAATCAAACCATAAGTGACAGACCAATTAATAGCTACACTTACCCATGTTGTTACAGAAGGCCATGCCAGCCAGCATTTATAACTCCTGTTATTTTTTCATAGTACTGCAGTTCTGGAAATATTATGCAGAATTTTATGCGATGACTTCTATAATCCAAGTACCACAAATCCCAAGGCAGGAACTGGGACTGAAGATCTCAGCTGGGTGCAAAGAAACTACCAAAAGCTACCATTCGCTGGCCACCTGGGACTTCCCAGCCAACATCACAGGTGTGGGCATGGGGTTCTGGTCATTCTCTAGCCCCTACCTGCAGTGGCCACCCACAGTGTCTGTCCTACCTTCCTCCTCAAAGTCTAGTTCTGGGTGTTAGGGAATAAAAGCAAACAGAGTTTGTAACCATCCAGAGTTGCCACCAGACTAAAATAAGGATACCTGGAAGAGAATATTAATCCCAAAGTTGTCCATCTATAAATTCATTTCATGCTGAACTGTTTAATTAATATTTCTTAGGAACTACCATACAAGGGATTGAATATTCTACCTCCAGGGCTTTTAAAGCAGTGTATTTTTAAACAAATATTAAAACACTGACTAATCCTCATACTTCCTGATTGTAAAGTGACTAGACAGAACAATCTAAATTTTGTAATTTTACCCCATTCTCCTACCCGTCGTTTTAAGAGGAAAGTTATTTGGGAGAAGGAAACCATGCCTTAATTTATTTTGATGTGGCAACCTGCTTTCCATCTGCGTCTCTTGTAATACCTCCATTTGTTTAAAAGCAAGATAAACTGTTCTTTAACAAGGTTTGGAGCCCTGCTTCTAAACAGGACATCCTAGTTGACTTAGAGTGTAACTAAATGTAAATTGTAATTTTTCATGATTTTCTGTTGAAACCAAATTCTGCCCATAAAACCGTATACTCTGGTCCTGAAGGAGTTCTTTCTAAAACAATGGAAAAGTACTAAAGAGACTATCAGAGAAGCATAAACTCCCTAGAATCTGGCCTCCTCGTCACATCTGAATAATTCTGCTCCTCCCTGAGGCCCAGTTTCTCCCTATGTGGGGTGGAGGCAACAATGCTCGCTTCTGTCTCCTGAGAGGGAGTGGTGTGTGAAGAGGACAGACTTGATGGCCTACTAAGAGCCACAGGGAGAAAGGGGACATTATTCAAGTTGCTTCAAGATATCAGAACATATTCTTAGCCCCACAGGAAGGACAAAGTCAGAAAATATCACGTTAGAGGTTTCCTATTTTAACTAAAAACTCAAGTTTAAAAATGCTACAAAGTTTGTCTTTCGCATTTTCCTTTCTCTTTATTTCTTTTCTTTGATTCTTGATCAGGCTCAAAAAATTTAAGGAATAGATGCCAGAATGGTAAACTATTCAAAAGCCTGATAATGTGGAATTAGCACTGCTCTAGAAACCATTTCTCCCTGGCAAAAGTCACTTGTCATTCTTCTCCAGCATTACTAGCTGAATGAATATAAATACAATGTGCCATATCCCCAATTTCTGAGGAGATTTTAAAAAAATGTTTGTGTGTGTGTGTACGTGCGTGTGTGTGCAAGAGAGAGACAGAAACACGCATGCACAAGTGGAGGAGGGGCAGAGAGAGAGGGAGACAGAGGGTCCAAAGCAGGCGCCCCCTCTGTCAGTGGAGAGCCGGATGCAAAGCTCCACCAATGAGAATGAAACTCACCAATGCTTAACTAAGCCACCAGGTGCCCCCCCACACCCCCCAGTTTCTAAGCCTAACTTCAACTCCAGAGAACACGCAGGAGGGATGATAGACAAGATAAACAATGGATAGAAAACCTATTCTTATGAGTATGGTCTCACAAAATTTTGATTAGACATGGAGAAGAAATGAAGAGTATATAGAGTTGTATACAATAGTTGCCAAACATTACAAGCATTTTATTACATGCATTTAATCTGAACTTCAACCAGATAAACTAGGTCTTCTCTCTGTCCCAGTTTTATACATGAGGAAAACTGAGGCTCAGAAAGCTTAAGTAACTTGTAACAAACTATAAAGTGACAGAGCCAAGACTCGAACCTTAAACTTTCAAAATCTGACTCCTGAAGTCAAGAATTGCACCTATTTCTACCCACTCTTCTCTATACTTTTCCAAATTCTTACCAATTTCTACCAGCCACCCCCTCTTCTTCAGCACTGCTGCTTCCATTTCAAATTCTATACTTGACAAGGTGCCTTGATGCCTTGACTTGAACTTGAGAGGCAACGTAGTAAAGAGGTGGAAGGAATAGAAAGGGAGCTGATTTTAAGACTAGTACTGAAAAGAGTAAGAGAGTTGATCCTCATGGCAATGGTAGGAAGAGCACAGGGGCCAAACCCTGGAAAGACGTCACTTTGCAACCATCTTGTGGTGTTCCACCAAGAACGTTAGGCTGTACGTTATGCCGTGTAAAGCAGGACCTTCATACATGCTTAATACTACGGCAGTAACACAGTATGCGAAAAACAGGTACAGGTTAACTAACTTCTGTTTCACTGACCTACACCACATTAGTTAAGTCCTAGTGTTCTAATTAACAGAAAGAATTACGCGAAAGTCATCTATAGCCAGAAGATAGATCCTTTTTTTTTTAAATGTTTCATTCTTGGGGCGCCTGGGTGGCGCAGTCGGTTAAGCGTCCGACTTCAGCCAGGTCACCATCTCGCGGTCCGTGAGTTCGAGCCCCGCGTCGGGCTCTGGGCTGATGGCTCAGAGCCTGGAGCCTGTTTCCGATTCTGTGTCTCCCTCTTTCTCTGCCCCTCCCCCGTTCATGCTCTGTCTCTCTCTGTCCCAAAAATAAATAAACGTTGAAAAAAAAATTTAAAAAAAAAATAAAATGTTTCATTCTGAATTCAGCAGTGGACACTGTCATCGTAAACCATTTCAGTTGTTTCCTTATCTTGGCAGAACCGACTTACTTCTAACAACATGTGTATGTGTTCTCACACAAAGTCTAGGAACACCAGAAGACTATGGCTTTTGGGCAAAAGGACAAAATGAACTAAGAGGCTTTTGAAATCTCCTGTTTATATCAGGGAGCGGTCTATAATTCATCATCTGGCAAAAAAATGTAATCACAAATGAAGTATGTGACACTTATATTAACAGCAATGTTTAAAATTTCCCTCAAATAAATGCTATATAACATTCTTTTTTAAATGAAATAGACCTATATTGCAGATACAGAGTTGTCCACGATACACTGCTAAGTTAAAAACACCATTCAGGTAAAATTTTGTATACTGACACAATGAAGTTCTAAAAGTATCTCGATGAAAGTCAGATGCAGGACTTTTATTTTTTAACCTTTAGGGTTTTTTTTGTTTTTTTCCACCATGTATTTCTTAAGAATTAGGAAATCTCTCCATGTGTGACCAATTGGAAGGAAATTCTTCTGGGCTATCCAAGAGTTGCACTTTATGGATCCCAATGGTTGTAGAGTGGGTGAATCTTTTCTTATTTTGGTAAATATTGGTAACAATGACACAGTTAACTAAACACTGCATATAATATACACTTTAGTAAGAACTGCCTGTTTTCTCCAATATCTATTCTTCCTATTTCAGATTTTAGCTGGGCACACAATTTCTCCAACTCCCTTACTAGGATTATACTGCCAAGGTCTGACCAGTGATGTGATGTGCTGCCTGCAAGTTCTAAGTTGTGCCTACATAATGGGAGCATTTCCTCCCTCTTTGCTGTTGTCGAGACAATATGATGGTGGGAACTGGAGCAGCTATCTTAGACCATATGATGAAAGCTACCTGTTAACGATGGCAGAACAACAATATAGAGTCCCTGTTGAATACAGACTCACATACCTACCATGAACCGCTATTCCAGACTTTCAGGTGAGAGAAAAAGGTCTATTATGTTTAAGCCACATTTTGTTTTTTGTTGCTGCAGTCAATATCCTACTGCATGCATGTGTATATACATACCCCAGGAAGTTATTCTCAGGCTACAACTAAATATCATCCCTTTTTTAAACATGTTTATTAAGCTGAGGACTGAAAAATTAACCTAACTCTGCTAAATCTTTAAATAAAAAACAGAAAAAGCTGGGGAAACTGGGGAGCCTGGGTGGTTCAGTCAGTTGAGCATCTGACTTCGGCTCAGGTCATGATCTAGCAGTCCATGAGTTCAAGCCCTGAGTCGCATCGGGCTGTGCTGACAGCTCAGAGCCTGGCATGCTTCATTCACATTCTGTGCCTCCCTCTCTCTCTGACCCTCCCCTGCTTGCATGTTCTCTATCTCTCAAAAATAAACATAAGAAAAAAAAGAAAACAGAAGAATCTAAAATATCTTATTTTTTTAGTTAACCTCCTTGGTTTCTGAGTAGCTAGTTTGAAACAAAAATGCCTCCCCCTTATCAATTGCTGGCCTTGTTTCTTACTTGTGAAAGGAGTAAAAGATTGAAAATATTGGGAGACTGCTAAAAATAAAATGTAGTAACTGACCTAATCTACCTCATGAATTAACCACAATGAAAGTTAAAGTAAACTAGAAGTTACTAAACACAATATAAAATCACCTTTAAAATTAATATACCACATTACTGTAATATGAAACAGTAACACATTAGTTTATATTTAAAAAAACAACAAGGTTTACTTCAAGCAGGTGGTCTTTGGCAATTGTGAACTATCCAAATTATGTTTAGTGTGTCATATTGGTATGTTTCAACTGATTTCACTGCCTCTTTAACAAAATCCTCACACAAATACATTTATAGAGAAACTGAAGAGGCATGGGCAGCTCAGTCAGTTAAGCGGCCAACTTCGGCACAGGTCATGGTCTCAGTTTGTGGGTTCAAGCCCCACATCAGGCTCTGTGCTCACAGCTTAGAGCCTGGATACTGCTTCAGATTCTATCTCCCTCTCTCTGCCTCTCCCTGGCTCATGATCTGTTTTCTGTCTCTCATAAGTAAATAAAAATGTTGGAAGGAAGGAAGGGAGGGAGGGAGGGAGGGAGGAAGGAAGGAAGGAAGGAAGGAAGGAAGGAAGGAAGAGGAGGGACTGGGTGGCTCAGTCAGTTAAGCGTCCAACTTCGGCTCAGGTCACGATCTCACAGTTCATGAGTTTTGAGCCCCACATCAGGCTCTGTGCAGACAGCTCAGAGCCTGGAGCCTGCTTTGGATTCTGTGTCTCCCTCTCTTTCTGCCCCTTCCCTGCTTGCTTGCGCTCTCTCTCTCAAAAATAAACATTAAAAAAAAATTAAAAAAAAAAAATAAATCATAAATGTTAGGGAGAAAGAAAAACCTAAAAACCTCAATTATCTGCTTTCCTAGAGAAAATAATTCTTTTTAGGAACATATGGATTACTGATTTACAGGTAAAAACAGAATTTATAGTTCAGACAATAGGTCAACAAACTAATCTAGAAGAAGTTATTCTCTTGAAACATCTAAATACCTATGTCTTTACTTTTGTCAAGGTCTATTCCTTTCAGACATAAATATAACATTTCCCTTGAAATGTTAAATTTGTCCTTTTATAGAGTATACAGTTTCTGCTTCCAGTATCTGGTTATCTTGTTATTCTTTCAAACATTTCCACATTCTCTTTCTGGTCAAGCTTCAACCAGATAACACATGTATTAGGTAGACAAAGAAGATGACAATCTAAAGGTCAAATTATTTCCTACTATAAGAGCTTTAATAGATTCTCAAAAGGTTTTAATAGGATAAGATGTACCAGATTTTCAGGCCAATCATAACACAGCCATGAGTTCACACAAAATATCTAACCCCACAGACATAAACTCAGGAGGCTCCTTCCTTTGGACAAGAAAACTAAAATCTTAGCAGTGCTTAAGTTCCTTTAAACTTAAGGTTTTCTACACCACTAGATGTCCCAGAAATGATCCATCAGCAGCAAAGCAGATCAAAAGATTAAGATCCACAGGGTGGCTTTCTCTGTGTGCGTAATTTAATGTGAAACTAAGAGAGGCAAGTCAAGGCAAAAGCCACGAGTGACAACAACAACAACAAAACATTTCAGAAGTTATTTAAAATCTTTGAAGATGTACTTAAAGATCTTCTATGAGGAAGTAGGAAAGGCAAAGTGGAGTTAAGAGGAACAGAGAACTTTTATGTTCCACCTCATCCTCTTTCTTGTTCTTCTACAACGGGAAGATAAGAGTAGACTTGAAACCCAAATACGATAGTAATATGTGAAAAATACATATGGTTACACGTGGCTTCCTACCTTGTCCACTTTAAACTACAAAGATTTAACGTCTATTTAACATTCTTATAAATAATGGCAAAGCAAAAGTCATAAAGTATAGGAAGACGTCAGTTTTGCACCTAACATTTACATGGTGTTTACAAATGCTTTGTACATGTGAATCCACAAACCCTAATCCACAATTCCAAAATCTAAAAGCTCTCAAAGTCTAATTTGAGTTGAAAAGAGAGAGGTTGTATGTGCAAACTCAATGGGTGGCAAAGCAGAATCTGAAGTGTTTACTTATGGTCTTAATTTATCCCACTCAGTGTAACTATTTGCTTTACTACAGACATAATGTGCTTAATTATTAAAGTGCTACCTTAACCTCACTGTGCTTATTATCTTTGGGTTACGTACTGTGTCATCTTTCAAAATCTCAAAGATTCTGAGGCACCTGGGTGGCTCAGTTGGTTAAACGTCCAACTTCAGCTCAGGTCATGATCTCACAGTTCATGAGTTCAAGCCTCACGTCAGGCTCTGTGCTGACAGCTCAGAGCCTGGAGCCTGCTTCCAATTCTGTGTCTCCCTTTTTCTCTGTTCCTCCCCTGCTCACTCTGTCTCTCTCTCGAAAATAAATAAACATTAAAAAAAATTTTTTTTTAATTTGAAAGATTCTGAAGCACATCTGGTCCTGAGGATTTCAGGTAAGGAAGTGTAGACCTGTACGAATTCAATCACCCCTACCACAAACCTGTGAGATAGAAGCTATTTTTCAAATGAGGAAACAGAGGGTTAAAGAACCCACCCAAGTTAAAAAAGATGATTAAGTATTACAGCAACTCCACCAGTTCAAAGCCTGCATTCTTAACCATTACCTATGCAGACTTTTCCTTCTACATTACATAGATGAGATTTTTGGTTTTCCAGCCATAATTAACAAAATTAATGCAGAAATCCTTTTATTTTTTCAATCTTTTAAAAAACCATCGTTAAGCTTCAGAAAAAAAGTAATATATTTTAAGGTAAAAAAACAACTTTGGACACACTATAATATTTTTAAAACCACCAACATCCTCCAGCACATTCCTCCAGATGCAGGTCGTGAGTCAACAGAACATTAAGTGTCACAACTGTCCTCCCTACTGAGGAGTTGCTACTAGCATTATGAACAAAGGTGTCCAAAGACAATACCATGGTTAAAAAAAAAAAGGTTATAGTGTACAAAAAATTAATGATTAAGAGTCATCTCACCAGCAAGGTGGGCTAATCGCCAAATCGTTCTATAGCCTTTCCCAAAAGTCCGGGTTCAGTCACCCATATCACTCAAAATGCCATCCTCTCACCTTTCCCTCCTCCGGTTTCACGAATCTTAAATACAACCCTTGCAAGTATTTGGGTTCTCTGCGCCCCGCAACCTTCTCCCAACATGGCGCAGGCAGAGGCGAAGCTACCGGAAGTGGGGCTGCGCACCAGATCCAGATCGGGCTTCCACCTCTGCGGTTGGCTCCTCCCAGAAGGCAGTGTCGGTGGGAGGAAGACAAAAGCCGGCAAAGAGATGAAGACCTGAGACCCAGCCTCACTGTTAACAAGACAGGAAGTGTTCGAGGAAGACGCAGGGTTGAGGGGGGAGGATGTGGGAAATGCAATTAAAATGGACAAGGATGTGGGGTGCCTGGGTGGCTCAGTGTGTTAAGCTTCCCAACCTTGGTTTTGGCTCAGGTCATGATCTCACGATTGAGGAGATGGAGTTCCCAGTTAGGCTCTGCGTTGACAGAATGGGATTCTCTCTCCCCTCTTTCTCTGCCCCGCCCATTCTCTTTCTCAAAATAAACAAAGTTAAAAACAAAACAAAACAAAAAGCACCAGGCTTTGACTCGCCAAGAAGGTTTACAGAAACAAGATAAAGCGCCACCAAATTGGCATTCTGCAGCTGCCAGTCAGAGGAGAGGGGGTGAGGGAGGAAAACCTTCCAGTGACATGGTAGTGTTACAAAATGAAGGGCAAAGGTGAAAAGCCACTAAAGATCTGGCGAGGCAGAGAATAAGAAAAATGTAGTGTAAAGAATCTAAAATGTTTTGTATATTTTGGCTTATTTATGCCTATATCACCAGCGGGAACATTTGGCATATTAAAGGACCGAGAAAGTATCCTCTAAAATTGTTAGTTACCCTGCATGTTCTTTGGTCAGAACTTACCAGCAATCTTCTATACAAGTTTACTTGATTCTCTAATGATCTGTAGTCAGCATGAGGCAGATTATAAAGTTCTTTCTGATACAATATTAAGACGATACAGAAAATAAAAAAATAACACTGATGACAGATCTATCAAACATAAAATACTGGATTTTTTTTTCTCTTTTTGAAGGGTTCATCTCTCAGATTTAACAGCAAGGAAACACTTTGCTACTAAAGACTTTGAAACAAAGAAAGGATGGAAATTAGGCATTATGATGGAAGAAGTGAAATACTAGAGAGCTGAGTAGATCCACCACCTTATCCATCTTCCTGGACTGTACAGTATCTGGAACATTTCCATAAATGGGCAAGAAACACCCTGGTGCATCGACTATATAGGTATACCTGTTGTTTGTAAACTTGTAGGACATGAATGCATTCCCCACAATCCGTTCTACTGAACATTATTTTTTTTTTTGTATCAGCATAATAGTTGTGCCAAGTTTGAGATGTGCAACTTTAGCTACCATAATGTTGCACTGCTTTCTTCTACATGGGTTAAAAAGTCCCATACTGGCTGTAATGAACAAACATCAAGAAACAAACCCATTAAAAGTAAAAGAAAACAGGGACGTCTGGTGGCTCAGTTGGTTGAGTGGCCAGAGTCTTGATTTCCGCTCAGGTCATGATCTTACATTTCGTGGGTTCAAGTCCCATGTTGGGCTCTGAGCTGTTAACAGTGCAGAGGTACTTGGGATTCTCTCTCTCCCTTTCTCTGCCCTTCCCCTGCTCATGCTCGCCTTCTCTCTCAAAATAAATAAATAAAACTTAGAAAAATGTTTTTTAAGTGAAAGCAAACAAATTTAAAACTCTAGCTTTTTTTTTTTTTTTTTTTTAGGGGCACCTGGGTGGCTCAGTCAGTTGAGCGTCCAACTTTGGCTCAGGTCATGATCTCGTGATCATGAGTTCGAGCCCCACATTGGGCTCTGTGCTGACAGCTCAGAGCCTGGAGCCTGCTTCAAATTCTCCCTCTCTCTCTGCCCCTCCCCCTGCTCATGCTCTCTCTCAAAAATAAACATTAAAAAAAAACACTCTAGCTTTTTAGACAGCACACAAATCTCATACTTGTACACCCCAGGACACTAAAAACTTTGATGGTTATGGTTAGTGTTAAACACTGGCAATTACTATATAATAATAATAAAACCATAAAACAAGTGTTGCTGAAGATGTAGAGAAACTGAACCCCTTCTGCACTGTTGTAGGAATGTAAAATGGTGCCCCCTCTATGGAAAACAGTACAGCAATTCTTCAAAAAATTGAACATAGAATTACCCCATGATCCAGAAATCTCACTTCTGGGTATACATCCAAAAGAACTGAAAGCAGGATCTCAAAGAGATGTTTCATGTTTACAGCAGCATAATTCACAATAGCCAGGGATGGAAGCGACCCAAAAATGCCCATCAACAAATGAATGGACAAAGAAAATGCGGTATATACATACAATGAAGTATTATTCAGCCTTAAAAAGGAAGGGAATTCTAACATATGCTACAACATGGATGAACCTGAGGACAGTATGTTAAGTTAGATAAAGCCAGTCACAAAAAGACCTACTGTATGACCCCACTTATGTAAGATATCTAAAGTAGACAAATTGATAGAAACAGAAAGTAGAGTGGTGGTTCCCGGGGGGGGGGGGGGGGCGGGGGAAATGGGGAGTTGTTTAATAGGTAGTTTCAGTTTTGCAAGAAAAAGTTCTGGAGATGTTGTACAACATGAATACTCTGACTCTAACTGAACTGTACATTTAGAAAATTGTTAAGACAGCAAATTGTATCTTTTTTAAACCACAATTAAAAATTTTAAGTTATTTTTTAAAAAAAGAATCTGGCAATTAGCAAGACAGAAGTGAATGGGAGATTAACTGTAAGGAAGAACTTTTTACTCCTTTTAGAAAAACAGATCTTAGTGGCGCCTGAGAGACTCGGTAGGCTGACTGCCCAAATTTGGCTTAGGTCATGATCTTGCGTCATGGGTTCGAGCCCCGCATTGGGCTCTGTGCTGAGAGCTCAGAGCCTGGAGCCTGCTCAGGATTCTGTGTGTGTGTGTGTGTGTGTGTGTGTGTGTGTGTGTGTGTGTGTGTCTGTCTCTCTCTCACTCTCTGCCCCTCCCCCGCTCATGTTCCCGCTCTCTTGCTCTCTCTCTCTCTCAAAACATAAAAACTGTTAAAAGAAAAAAAAAATTAAAAACAGATCTTCAGAATGTCAAAAGATTTTCCCACCACATTCCTTTTTTTTTTTTTTTTTTTTTTTTTTTTTTGGAGACAATCACTAGAAGGTCAACCTACTTAAGGCTCTCTTTGTAAATAAAATCAGTGCCTCCACATCATTATAGTACCCTGAGAAAGGACTCTCAAAGGAAAAGATTTTGCTTTATGATCAAAATTACTTCATTTCTTGGAATTTGCCAATTCACGATTCCTCCAACTCGGCTTTAAGATCCAACAGGAAACATGGAAAAAAAGAACACATCCTTTCCTTTTGGCTTTGTGATTAAAGAGATTTGCTTTTAGATGATGCACACAAAATTTATCCTCCAAACATTATTTCCTTGAAGATGGTGACTGATTACAGTTCACGTTAGCTTCATCTAAAATAAGGAAGGCCAAAATAACCACAAGTACTATAGCATCAGACTATTTTTGATATTTCTAAGTAAATTCAGATATTTCTCCACAGGAAAAAAAATTTTTTTTAATAAGACCACATCTTCCTATCTCTAGCTCTGGATATAACACAACCTACTCTAAATTGTAGCATATCCACGCTAATACCACCACTAATGCAAAGGGAAACAGAAACATTAAAAGATAAAACAATATAGTATCTGTACTTGAAATGCCTCTCCCTTTACCCCCCCACCCCACGTGTTAGGATAAAGAACTAAGTAATACCAGTTGCAGAGGTAAATGGGAATTCTCCCTTTCCTCTGTAAAAAAAAAAAAAAGTGAAATCAAGTTATACTTTTGCTTCACCCCGTATTTACTCAACCCAAGTCACTTACTTAAAAGTTTCAGGTAAAATGGTGTTCACGTTTCAAAAATGGCATTTACCCGAAGGTCATTCACGTAAAATGGCAGCTCTTGTTTTTCTTAACCCTTGAAATAATGACTATCATCAACTTCTGATTCTATGGACTATCAGTCTACTCCACAACACAGGGAGGACAGAAGGGACAAATCTACTTATATTTTGCACCTAATGAAGGTTATAATAACCATCCTAAAACTTGGAAAGAAAAGTTGTAAGACAAGCAGTTGGCTTAGAGATTTTACAGACTAGGGCGCCTGGGTGGCTCAGTCAGTTAAGCATCCGACTTCGGCTCAGGTCATGATCTCACAGTTTGTGAGTTGAAGTTCCATGTCGGGCTCTGTGCCGACAGCTCCAAGCCTGGAGCCTGCTTTGGATTCTGTGTCTCCCTCTCTCTCTCTGCCCCTCCCCCCCCCTCAAAAATAAGCATTAAAAAATTAAAAAAGAAAATTTACAGACTATTTAGAGAACCCTGTTAATTAACTATTATTTTACCAAAAGCCATCGGGCTATTTATCAACAAGGGAAGAGGAAGATGAGAATGAAAAATATCCAAATTGTGCTCTAAGACAAACTTGAGCAGATAAGTCATTTCCTAAGCGAAAACAACGTAATTTCTGTTTGTTTTAAAGAGCATTCAAAGTTTAATGCAAAATTCTTCTGAAGTAAACTTGTTTATCTAACTGGAGAAGATCAATTTTAATGTTTGACCTATAATCCTGGCAACTCTAGGTCAAACTGCTATACATATAACAAAGATTGTGAACATTCAAAGGTTCATTACTTATTCAATTACATTCAGGAAACATTTATTAAGTGCCCAAGAGCAAGGATCTCTGGTAGTATAAAATCCAATCCTATCAATTCAACACAATGAATCCATCGCTTTCTTTTTCAGAACAAAAACACAAGCAAACCATAACTGCATGAAAGGAATGCAAGGGCACTCTAGGCAAAGCTGTGGCAAACCACACATACACCAGCCTTGGAGAAGCAAGGAGACAGGTAACTTGCTTAACAACAACAACAACAAAAAAAACTAAAGTCTTAAGTAACAGTTATGTTAAAGAAACAGGATACTTGCCAACCTGTTCTGCAGCTCTTATCAAGCTGTGCTCACACAGAAAATCCTATCTGAAGACTGGCAGGGACAAACAAGCTGGAGACCCAGACATGAGCAATCAGGCCTGTTAAGAAACTGGAAACTACGGCATATATAAATGGTTGAAGAAAGTAAAGATGTGTAGCTTGAAGGGGAAAAAGGCTCAGAAAAATCTGACAGCACATTTAAAATATTTTTAGAGCTGCCCTGTATAAGGAGTAGGTTTATTATGTAGTTGGCCAACTGGGCAGAACTAGTACCAAGCATGGAAGTCACGAGAAGGTCTTAGGAGAGTAGAACCATTAGAACTGTCCATAGCAAAACAGGCTACCTTGGAGCACAGAAAAGCTCCTGGCACCAGCCAATGTGTGGAGGTACAGAAAAGTGAAAAGTCCTGACTTGAGAGACTGAAGTAATTACCTTTTCGAACCTCAACATTTGCTGGTGCCAGGACAATTGCTTTCTTTAAAAGAAAAATGGGGATAATTACTAGAACTAAATTCCAAATAAAAATTCAAGGAAATGTCAGAAAAATTGTTGTTCCCTCCCTGTATTTACCCATATTCCAAAAACATTTTTGTGCCTTGTATCAATATATTGTTGATTCAAATAAGCTTGCCAAAGGTTCTTTTTCTCTCAATGACTTATCTATGAAACCTCAAGATCATTCTTGATGTAGTCTTCCCTAACTCATCATCACCCTACCCCCCACGTACATACAACCCTGTACATACATCCCCATTTGGCTGCTGTCTCCCCTAGCAATCAGTTATCTATGCAGATCACCGACACAGTACTCTTGCTTCATAAGGATTATTTTTTTAAATGTTTGTTTATTTTGAGAGAGAGAGAGAGTGCGAGCGAGGGAGAGGCAGAGAGGGAGACAGAGAATCCAAAGCAGGCTCCGCACTATTGGCACAGAGCGCGATGTGGGGCTCAAACCCACAAACCATGAGATCAAGACAGAGCTGAAATCAAGAACATCTAACCAACTGAACCACCCAGGCACCCCAAGGATTATTGATTATGAACGGGATTCTAAATTATAGCAAAGGCATAGAACTTATAAAATCATGTATCATAAAATACTAGTAGTACTGGATTATAAAGGTCTATGATATTTATCAAAGAGAATTAACCACATCAGAGAGCAACACACCTTAAAAGGCCTCCAGAGAGGATGTACTCTGAATTAGCACCTTCACAAGGAGTTAGCAACCACCTGGACCACATGGACATGTGTCTTTGGAAATTTGGCCCTTAGAAACATGTTTTAGGACATTTTTCATTTTGTATCATTCAGCCTTGCTTACACTATAAATTCCTTGAGGATGGAGAGGTCTTCCTTTCCCAGTCCCATGAGAGCTCTTAGTTGCTGGTTAAATGGAATTTCATAAACAGCTTGCCAATGCAAAAAAAAACAAAAAAAAAACAAAAACCCTATACTTGGAAAACAAAATTGTGTTTGTGAGGAAGGAGTTATTTTTGCAAATATGGTAGAATCAAACACCAACTTCTTTTTCTGTTTTTAGTGGGCACAAAAGACCACTCATGGTTACCCCCACTCTCATAATAATCCTTGATACAACTAACTTCCTAAGGGTTGTAAAAATTAAAAGATCCCAGTTCTATTACTAGGCCTAATACCAATCACAGAATTTCAGAGTTACTTTAACTTGGAGACCGTCTAATGTAGCTCCCTGATTTTACTGCTTAGAAAGGTAAAGGGACTTATTGATTTAGGTCTCTAAAAAGGTAAAAAAAAAAAAAAAAAAAAAAATGCTTAAACTACAAACAAATAAGCTCGATCACCTCATAGAAGTCCCTGCATTGGTCCAGGACCACCTGAGATACCTGAATGCTCGTTTTATTCTTGAAGTCATTCATACTTGGAAGGTATCATTTAGAGAATATATAAATAGGACAAGAGTCATGTATAGAATGACAAAAATCAGAACATGGGAGTTTAGGCCAACTCAATACTTAAAATGAGCCAATTATAAAAACAACTACCAGGGCACCTGGCTGGCTCAAGCCAGTAGAGCGTCTGACTCTTGATCTCAGGGTCATGAGCTCAAGCTCCATGTTGGGCATGGAGCCTACTTAAAAACAACAAAACAAAAAACTACCATTTCATGAATTCCTGAGTACTAGATGGTTGATCTCATCCTATGCATATACTAGCTCATGTAATCATCCCCATGATTCTGCCACTGCAAATATAATTATCCCTGGTTTACAGATAAGACAAATGAGGCCCCTTTTACCCAAAGAAAAAGCCTCAAAACAGAGTGTGGGTTTAAACCCAGGCCTGTCTGACTTAAAGCCTGTGCAACACTATGTTGTGCTACCTTAAGTACTATCTTGTGGTTCTTCAAAACTGTTTGTTCCCTAGGATCACATCTCCAAATGTTTGGAAAGGCATACACAAGATGGAAGGTGGTATTGTTCAGTGCAACAGGCGAGGGTCTAGAAGCCTGGCCCACCAGAGTCCTGGTCCCATCATTCAGTGGTTCTGAATAACCAGGACACGCAGAATAGACAGGTTTTAAGAAAAGCTTAACAGGGGCGCCTGGGTGGCTCAGTTGGTTAAGCGGCCGACTTCGGCTCGGGTCATGATCTCGCAGTCCGTGAGTTCGAGCCCCGCGTCGGGCTCTGTGCTGACAGCTCAGAGCCTGGAGCCTGTTTGGGATTCTGTGTCTCCCTCTCTCTGACCCTCCCCTGTTCATGCTCTGTCTCTCCCTGTCTCAAAAATAAATTAAACGTTTAAAAAAAAAAAAAAAGCTTAACAGGGCAAACTTTAACAAATGAAATTATCAGTTATTCCTAAGTCATTGCCCTTAAAATTCATAGAACCTGATAAACTATTCCCAACTACATAGGACAACCCTAAAAAGAAAAACCTCACCCTCCCCCCCAAAAATATTTTAAAATCCAAACACAGAGAACTCTAGATTTTGCCTCCCTTGTAGGTGTTTATTTTGTTTCACAATTAAGTGGCCATTGGAAGAATAAGTTTTTTCAAAGTTCTGGAAAGTCATCTTAAATTAGGCCCCGGAAAGAAATGGAATCTCTTTTAGTCATGACTCTTGTTTTCTTTAAAAGTTCATGTTTGGGTCAGCCAAGTTTTAAACGGTAAAATTATATTGCTGTGTTGTTAGTCAAGTTTGGGAGTGGGGCTGGGGTGAAGCCGCTAGCTATTTGGATCACTGTAGGGCAGCTTATCTGGTTTCTATACTGAAAGAAGGGTCTGTCTATTCTTAGGCATAATCATTTTAGAGGAGCAGAAGCTTGCACTGGATTTCTATCGAATGATCCACATGAGAAGACTCAAGAGAAGTCTAGCTCTCTAAATAAAAGCTGTTTTCGGAGTGTGTGTGATTTTTCTTGGGTCAATGGAATGTCTAAGCTAAAGGGTTTTTCTTTTGTTGTTTTCCTGTGTTGCAATTTAGCCAAATAGAAAACAATTGTGTAATGATTTTTTCCATTTATTTATTCCTTGCCTTATCCTAACAAGAATAAAGCGGTGAATAACAAATAATGAATTTAAACTATTGCTAAGTTACAAATGAGCCAGAAGCTGTACTTGCTTTTATTACAATAGCGATTACCCTGATTTTAAGCTAGTCATACAAACCTGCACACCACACTCTCACACACTATTAATGAAACCCATCCGACTTTAACATTACCATTTTCTTTAACTACCTTCATGGACATAGTTGTCGCAGTCACAGGAACTAAGGAAGTTCCTCAGACTTCACAGTCCCAGACTTCACAGTCTGGGCAGGAATTAAGTAGGCCTTGATATCAACATTTCCAGTGGACATTGAAAGAAGTTGTGAGCACCGCTCTGGTCAGTACCAGATCGGAAGAGATCCAGGTAAGGCTCTCTTGCTTGAGTAAAACAAAACAAAACAAAACAAAACAAAACAAAACAAAACAAAACAAAACAAAACAAAACAAAACACACACACACAGCAAGGAGACGCAGGCTACTTTGCTGTTTTCCATCTAACCAAAGACTCTGAGCAGTTAACTCAGAGTCACTTCTAGTTGGAGTGTCAGTTTAATGAACTATAGGATGTTCTGTCAAATTCCATTAACAAATCAGATTGGTACCCCCCTCCCCACCCCCCGACACATGTGCACACACACAAAAAAGTAGTCTTTGGGAAGTTAAACCAAAAAATGTTTAAGCTCTCACTTGATACAATAGAACTGTATGATCAGTAATAACTATACTGATAAACACCATTAGTAAAAGAAGAGCTACAAGTTAATGGAAGCAGACCTTGGTTCCTTTTAAAACCACTTTTATGGGGCGCCTGGGTGGCGCAGTCGGTTAAGCGTCCGACTTCAGCCAGGTCACGATCTCGCGGTCCGTGAGTTCGAGCCCCGCGTCAGGCTCTGAGCTGATGGCTCGGAGCCTGGAGCCTGTTTCCGATTCTGTGTCTCCCTCTCTCTCTGACCCTCCCCCGTTCATGCTCTCTCTCTGTCCCAAAAATAAATAAACGTTGAAAAATAAATAAATAAATAAAAAATAAAACCACTTTTATGTATTTATAGACTACAGGTAAATCATACCACAAATAATCACTTGTCCATGCACTGCAATTATCTGCTTCACTTTTCATTGCTCTCATTTAAGAAAAAAAGCCTTGTTTTACTTGTCTTTAAATTCCAGCCATTTACACAACGCTAAGCACATGGCAAGTGCTTGGTTTATCTTTTTGGACTAAAAGAACACATAGGAATTTTTAAAATTCATAGCACTTTTGGGGCACCTGGGTGGCTCAGTCGGTTAAGGGTTGACTCTTGATTTTGGCTCAGGTCATGATCTCACGGTTTGTGGGATCAAGCCCCACATCAGGCTCTGTGCTGATGGCATGAAGCTACTTGAGATTCTCTCTCTCCACGTCTCTGCCCCTACCCCACTCCCGTGCGCTCTCAAAATAAACTTTTATTTATTTTTTTAATGTTTATTTATTTTTGAGACAGAGACAGAGCATGAACAGGGGAGAGCCAGAGAGAGGGAGACACAGAATCCGAGGCAGACTCCAGGCTCTGAGCTGTCAGCAGAGACTGACGCAGGGCTTGAACTCACAGATGCTGAGATCATGACCTGAGCTGAAGCCAGACGCCCAACTGACTGAGCCACCCAGGCGCCCCATCAAAATAATTTTTAAAATTAAGGGGGCGCCTGGGTGGCTCAGTCGGTTAAGCATCCGACTTCAGCTCAGGTCACGATCTCACAGTCCGTGGGTTCGAGCCCCGCGTCGGGCTCTGGGCTGACGGCTCAGAGCCTGGAGCCTGCTTCCGATTCTGTGTCTCCCTCTCTCTCTGCCCCTCCCCCGTTCATACTCTGTCTCTCTCTGTCTCAAAAATAAAAAAATAAAAACGTTAAAATTCATAGCACTTTCATCCATATCTAAGTCAAGACAATAAAGATGAGACGAAGGCTACAAATTTGGCTTATTCAATATGATGTTAATCCACATATTGTTAAACACATGTAAAAGAATCCCTGCCACGATTACCCAACTGTATCCAGTTAGTAACGGAGCTACTCCAACTCAAACAGGAGTCTCTCCACACGGCCTTTTTAAAATGCTGTCACTATTGCATTTCTGTGGACCTATTTTGTAATGTACTTTAGGGGAATGGATCAAAAATTATTAAATAACTCATTAAAAGATTGGCTTTCTTTATAAGATCTGAAAAATGTGCCCCAAAAGTACATCCCAGGGATACACATAACGAAGCCTCTTCTTTGCTTTCACCTCTCAAGCACAGTACGCTGTTTCCACGTGACAGCAGAGAATGACATCGACTTGTTTCTTCCCTTCATAGATACTACAGGCACAGAGCAAAAAGTAGGATTCTGTCCTATGCTGCCAACAGTGGCAAAGGGACATATGTGATTTCACATTTTTTAAAATTTGCCAAGTTTATGCATAGATTCTATAACCATACAGTTAAACCTAAAGTGCAGTTTTAGAAATCAAAGTTATTAGGGCTAGGGCACTTATTATAAATTACTATTAGTTTCTTCTAAAGCACTCTCCCTCTTTTGCTTTAAAAATATTTTAAAAAGCACAAATTGACCTACATCTTGAAGGAGACCACAGCAAATGTATATACCATTTCTTAAAACTATAGAAACCTGGAGAGAATAGTACAATTTATTGGTCTGCTGAGCTTAGAAACTATGTAGACACCAAGAAGCCAAAACATGAAAGGAAACGGCTGCAAGAAGTTGATAAAAGGGATCTTGCTGGGTGACTTGAGGACACAATTGCTTAAGAATGTATTGAGACTGGGGCGCCTGGGTGGCTCAGTCGACTTCAGCTCAGGTCACGATCTCCCGGTTTGTGAGTTCAAGCCCCGCGTCAGGCTCTGTACTGACAGCTCAGAGCCTGGAGCCTGCTTCAGATTCTGTATCTCCCTCTGTCTCTGTCCCTCCCCCACTTGTGCTCTGTCTCTATCAAAAAAATAAATAAAATTTTAAAAAAATGTATTAAGACCTACTATAACTGGTTAAACTTTGATTATAAAATAAGATTACAGACTGTTCTTCTATTTCACTACAAAAATTGGGGAACATGTATATCAGTCATTGGATGGTATGGTTAAGGTTTCCAACGCTGTCATTAACTTAATGGTTTTGCTTTTTTTTTTTTTTTAAAGAGGAAAACAACCTTTCCAGGAGGCCTGGATTTCACGGCTTTTAATTTAGGCAAAATTCAGTTTTGAAAGTACAAAGGAGATGCTGCCTAGGGAATCCAAGAAGGCTCTCTAGAAGCAAGCTTGTGCTTGAAGATAGCCAGGCACTCCTGCACAGAAAGTGGCCGCCTAGGCACTCCAACTTGCTCCCCGCCCCCAGCCACCCAGCCACACATGTGAATCCACGTGAGGACCAATGGCATAGTTCCACATCCATGACATAATGTCATATGGCAAATCACTCCATCTTTTGGGACCTCAGTTCCCTCATTTGTAACAGAAGAGGCTGGACTAGTCCCATTTATAAAGTAGGACTATTACAGTCATGAATTTAGGAGGACGCCTCTATCCTGCCTACAAATCAAACACCCTAAGGAAAGAACTCCTTCAGTGATGTTTTTCTCACCACCTATGACTTGTCTTAAAAGCAAAAGCAAATGTATGCACTCTATTTCCAGTAAAACAAAACAAAAAACAAAAAAATAAGTTATATTCCCCTAGTACCTACTTCTAAGAGGCTGAAAGCCCTCAGATAAAGGGCAGTTAACACTGATACAAAGCAAAGAATCACAGACTGTAGGGAAGTGCACAACAGCACGCCTCTTTGGGGTGCCTTACAAATGTTAGATTCATTTATCTCATCTACGCTGGGATTTAAACCTGGAGAACACAGAATCTACTAAGCTTCTAGATCTCTAGTGTGATCTCCAATTATGTGGGTTTTTAAGAGCTTTCCCATACGCTCACTACTTAACACGAAGATTAAACGTCACAGTGATTAGCACTTGAATATTTTGCCATGGGTCAGGCACTACCTACATTGACTCCACCCTCCTCTACCCTTCCCTGTCTCACAAGCCTACAGCTAAGGAAACAAGAGGCACAAAAAGACTAACTTCATCCCAAGGTCCCAAAGCCAGAGTCTGAATCCTGGCATTCTATCCCCCTGACCCACCTGTTTAAATGCTGGATGGCAAACATATCTAGCACCTGACAATGCTGGATGATCAAAGATGATTAAGACAAGCACTCGGTTTACAGATGGTAGAGGCTGCCAAACATATAAAAAATAATTACAACATGATATGTGTGCTGTAACCCAGGCCTTTAAAAACTGCTGTGGCAACAGAGGAGAGAGAGACTGCCAGAGTTCAGAAAGGCTTTCATTGAGCTGGGTATTGAAAGATGAGCAGACATTCCTGGGGCACAGGAAGAATGGAAAGGCATTCTGGGTACAGAACAGCATGTGCCAAGGTACATAAAGGTGAGAGAGTTCCCGTGTGCCAGGAGGGGAGGGAAGGCAGGGCAGGAATGGGGAGCTTTTACAGACTAGCGAACTAGACCCCTTTCAGCATTTGTTCCTATCTGGCTATGGCAGCTAGAAAGCAGGGTAACAGCTCTCTCCTACAGTGAAAATACCTGGTAGGGTCTGAGGGAATGTTTTTCTTCTCTTCCAAGACTCACTTCCCCCAGAGTCAATAAGACTCTAAAGTACAAATAGTCCTGGGATGCAAACAATAATATAATAAACCAACCAGTTAGCCGAATTTTAGAGCCAGGCTATCTAGGCAGTAGAGGGCACACAGAAGAAAGGGCAGTAAATTGGCCCCCATGATGAATTGCCATAAACTCTACAGCCTAGGTGCGTGGTCCTTAAGGGGTCAGGAACAGCAGTGTGTGTGTGTGTGTGTGTGTGTGTGTGTGTGTGTGTGTGTGTGT